>NC_141876.1:432623260-432774775 GCF_056163025.1 Triticum urartu | reverse complement strand
CTCGCCGACGAGGAGTTTGCTATCTCCGGATGTCACGTTTGGATCAATATCTCCCTGTGATCTTCTACCGGAGTTTTCGGGATCAGGTACGTCACATGGTTTGGTCTTTTCCCATGCAAATCATGTTGGGCCGATGTCACGCCTGCAGCCCAGTATGTTAGGAACGGCCCAGCACCCTTTGGAGCTTTCGGATGATGATTCTGACCAAGAACAATATTCTTTGATCCAAACACATGAGTTGGTAATGTCTGAGGACTCTCCGCATAAATCACCAGTTGAGATAGTGCGTGATTTACAAGGACTTGATCTTGTTGTGGAAGAGATGGCTGCTAGTTATTGGGATTGTTCAAAATGCCTTGGCATGGGACATGTTATGGAACATTGCACCAATCTGGTTAGATGCCGTAATTGTTTCCGGTCCGGTCACGTTAAGAAAGACTGCACCCAGTCTCCTCCAAATATTAAACTTTGGGTTCCCAAAACCAGAGCGCCTACCATCGAACCTCGCGCCTTCAGCAGGTATCTTGACGCTTCGAGCTCCACCGTCCCCTCTGCCACCTCTGACATAACCCCACCAAAAACACCAGCCTCCTCCGCTTCCCCAACAAAACCACCATCTCCATCACCGCCGCGTAGCCCAGCGCTAAGTCCGCCACCGATCCTAGCTCCAGCGCCACCTTCATCCATGGCAGTCTACGAACTTGATCCCCGCCGCTTCCTTCCGGCGGGTCATGACATTGTCGATCGTGGGCCTTTTCGTGTCCCGCAGACTTTCTACACGCCGGCTCAGGCTCCTCCCCGGCGCCATGAGTCCTTCATGGTCGGCGTTGTTGACCCACCGCCACCACCTGAGGATGTCGCTATCCGTCGGCAGCAGGTCCATGCCTTCATCACCAACCAACTCGAGCTTCCAGTACGATCTGCACAAACTTGCTTTCAGGGGGTAGGGCTGTATGAGATGTAGGATCCTGTCATCTGCGCTGCTTTAATTTCACACCCCCCTTGGCCACTTGGATTAGATCAGCATGGCAATGAGTTGTTTCTCAGATTCATTAGACATGATCATGGAGAGGGTTTCCGTGCTTTGCAAGGGCATAGAACGGGATGGCTTATGTTTGTTGGAGTGCCTTTGGATTACCGTAATGAAGTCAACTTAGCTGAGGTAGTGGGCACGTTTGGTCAGTTTCATTATTGGAATCATCAAGATGATAGGCTTGTCAGAGCCCTCGTTTATGCTTCTTTCCCAGATAATCAGTTAGTCCCACGGGATGTTGTTTTTCGTCAGTTTGCGAATATCGGTGGAGCAGCGATCTCATGGACTGCCTCAGTCTCTATCCTCACGGCCGACTTTGCTGAGCAATTGCCGCCTGATGAGGATGTAATGCCGGTCGATGGAAACCCACACCCAATGCCAGGGGAGTTGCACCCACCTGAAAACTTTTGGGTTTTGCCACCATACCCTGCTCTTGGATGGAATGATATCCCACAACCAGCTGAACCAGAGGAACCACCACAGCCCAATCCGCAGGATCTGCATGGCTGGGGGCAGGACAACAACGAGGAGGAGGTTCAGCAAGTACAGCCACAAGTCCAAGAGGCTAATTCCATGGTTTTAAACCCTTCCATGGGCTCAAATGAGTCAGAGGATGCTTTGGGCCCATTGGAGCCTGTTCCCCTTGTCGATGAGCCCAATAATGCAGTTGTACATGGCCCTATGCTGGTTCAGGATCATGACATGGAAGGAATTCAACAAGAGCAGTTTCATCATGACCAACCAGAACAGCAGCACATTCAGGTCCAACAGGAGCAGCACCATCTTCTGGAAAACCCTGACATTGTTGTTGTGCCTGCAGATGTGCAGGATCCGGGCCACAACAATCTTGCAATAGTCCCATATAACCCAATTGTGGTTCAGGCACCCCCTCTACATGTTGGGCTTGTGAGAATTGTCATGGGGCCGGCCCTGCCGCCCGATTTCATCTGGCGGAGGTCTTTTGAATCACTCATGCCTACTTTTCTGGCTGCCAAGATCCCTAAGGCTATGCCTCCACCTGGTTTGCCCCAGTATAAGAGATCTTGGACAATGGCTTTTGAGCCAATGTTGTCTTTCCGCTTCCCACCTCCTGACCAGCCTCAGCGCACGGCTAGGAAACTTTTCTTGGAGGGACAATGCACCAAGACTGTTGCACAGGTGTCAGAGGACAGTGTGCCTTTCTCTCAAGCATCTGCTCAAGCGTCTGCTAAGGAAAGTCAAGCGGACACATTGGCTTGCACTTTCTCCTCTATAGTGCAATCAATCAGAAAAGCTCGTGCCAGAAAGAGTCGACCAGTTGTGCAGGCTGCTTCTGATTTTTCTGACAGAAGGGTGACCAGGAGTGCTGCCAAGTCCCAGGGTTTCAAACCTATATCTTCGATGTCTCCTAAGCCCAAGCCTCTCAGGAGGCCCAGAGCCAAGAAGCTAAAGACGGACTCCACTCCAGCTTCGCAGGCCAAGTCAGATAATAATGCACCTCAAGACCAGGCCCCTCCCCCAACCCCAATTGCCACACTGCAGATGATTGGAGCAGCCCTTGGTGTTCCGGCTGAGAAGCTGACTGCGGAGAAGCTTATGGCTTCTTCTGACACTGCCCCCACGCCTGCAGTTTCCCATGATGATTGAGACTCTTATGTGTTTTACAGGGAGGCATGTCCGTTGTCATGCCAGTTATCTGAACCTTCTCTTTCTCTTGTTTGCTGTCTGCACTGTGGTCTGCACTTTGGTTTGTGTGGATGGTTTTATCTATGGCCTTTTGTTTCACTGTTATGCAGTGAACTATTATCTCTGTCTCCTTTTATTGTCTCCTCATGAATGCACACCAAACTAGAGATTGGAAGGTTCTTTGTTGGAATGTGAGAGGTTTAAATTCTGAAGATAGGCAGAGAAGTGTTCGGGCGAAAATTGAAGAAAGCCAGTGCTCTATCATCTGTCTACAAGAAACTAAATGTGATTTCTTTGATCAACGTGCGATTAGAAAGTTTTGCCCGCGAAGGTTTGATAATTTTGTTTATTCACCCTCTTCTGGTGCCTCTGGTGGAATTCTTGTGCTGTGGTGTTCCAACATGTTCACTGGCACATTAGTGGATGTTAAGCTGTTTGGTATTATAGTATCTTTCACTTCTGCCCATAATGCAAGTCGATGGACTTTGGTTAATGTTTATGGGCCTTGTCAAGGACAGCCTAGAGATAATTTTGTTCAATGGTTGTATGATCTGGATATTCCTCCTGATGATAAATGGCTTCTGGTGGGAGATTTTAATTTCATTAGATCTCCTGAGAATAGAAACTTGCCAGGAGGAGACATAAATGATATCTTCCTCTTCAATGAGGTCATCGGCCACCTTGGTCTTCTTGAGTTACCTTTAAAAGGAAGATCATACACATGGTCTAACATGCAAGAAAACCCGTTGCTGGAGCAATTGGACTGGTTTTTTACTTCCTCCACTTGGATTAATGATTATCCTAACACAATGGTCTTTCCTTTAGCAAGAACAGCCTCGGATCATGTACCTTGTGTTGTCACCATTGCAACAACTATCCCCAAGTCCAAGATTTTTCGGTTTGAAAACTATTGGGTGGATCTGCCAGGTTTCTTTGACTGTGTGGAACAATCATGGAGTGCCCCAACCAAGAGAACAAATTCTGCAACTCGTTTGACAGAAAAGTTCAAAAGGCTTCGGAATGCTCTTAAACACTGGTACATCAGCCTCTCTAAACTCAAGAAAGCCATTGCAGCGTGTAACAAGGTGGTAATCTTTTTTGATGATCTTGAGGAGTTAAGGCCTTTAACGAGACCTGAATTTAATTTCAGGAAAATAGTGAAACTTCATATTGAGGAAATTCTCCATCTACAGTTTTTATACTGGAAACAGAGGTGTACCGTTCGGTGGATAAAAGTTGGGGAAGAAAACTCTAAGTTTTTCCAAGCAATGGCAACTGAACATTTTCGGAGAAACTCAATTTCCTCTCTGCAGAATGAAGATGGCACTGTTGTCTCTGATCACCAGCAGATGGCTGGCATGTTATGGGGTACTTTCAAGGACAGAATGGGTGTTTCTGAGGAGATTGATATGAAGTTTGACTTAGCCTCACTGATTGAACGAGTGAATAATCTGGATAGCTTATCTGCTCCTTTTTCTGAAGAGGAAATAAATGAAGTGCTAAAGTCTCTTCCTACTGACAGGGCACCTGGCCCTGATGGTTTTACTGGTTTGTTTGTCAAACGTTGCTGGCACATCATTAAGGATGATTTCTTGCAGTTATTTCAAGATTTCTATGATGGCAAGATCACTATTAGCAGCATCAATGGGTCTTTAATCACCCTAATTCCAAAAAAACTTTCACCTGAAAGTCCTAATGATTTCAGACCTATTTCCTTGACCAACACTTGCCTGAAGTTTTTGACGAAGCTGTTGGCCAACAGATTACAAGGGGTGATCCTAAAGTGCATTCACAAAAATCAATATGGGTTCCTTAAGTGTAGATCTATACAGGATTGTATTGCTTGGACTTTAGAATATATCCACCAGTGTCACAAATCCAAGAAACCCATTTTGATTCTCAAGTTGGACTTCGCCAAAGCCTTCGATACTGTTGAACATGATCTAATTCTTCGACTTTTGCATCACAAAGGATTTGATAGCAAATGGATTGGTTGGATAAGAGAGCTACTGTCCTCGGGTACTTCCTCTGTCATTTTAAACGGGGTGCCCGGAAAGCAATTTAGCTGTAAAAGGGGAGTACGGCAAGGTGATCCACTGTCACCCCTTTTGTTTGTTCTTGCAGCTGACCTGTTGCAAACCCTGGTCAATCATATGCTCAGATCTGGTGTTCTCTCCCTACCTATTGAATCACATGATCCAGATTTTCCTATAGTGCAATATGCTGATGACACTCTTCTCATTGTACCTGCGGTGGATTCGCAGCTTTTAGCTCTGAAGGAAATGCTTCAAGATTTCCATGCCTCCACAGGTCTTCGAGTAAACTTCCATAAATCTTGCATTTTGCCTATTAATGTGGATGATGCAGAAACTGCCCGGTTGGCTGCTGTTTTCGGCTGCCAAGTTGGAACCCTCCCCTTTACTTATCTGGGGCTTCCTGTGGGAACAACTAAACCCACAATCCAAGACTTGTTTCCTGTGGTTGATAGGGTTGAAAGAAGGTTATCTGCCAGTTCAAGTCTTCTCAATCAGGGTGCTCGGTTACAACTCCTCCAGTCAGTATTGTCTTCTTTGCCTATTTACTTTCTTTGCAATTTAAGTTTGCCAGCTGGCATTATAAAGCAACTTGAAAGGATTATGAGGCAATGCTTATGGAGAGGAAATTCTGATACTCCTAGGCAATCACTTGCAGCTTGGCCCCTTGTGTGCAGACCCAAAGATAAAGGTGGCATGGGGATAATCAATCTCAGTATCCAAAACAGAGCTCTTTTGTCCAAGCACCTATCCAAGTTTTATAACAAAGCAGATATTCCATGGGTTACTCTCATCTGGAACACTTATTATGATGGTGTTGTTCCTCATGGCACAGTTTCATGTGGTTCTTACTGGTGGAGAGATATCCTTAAGCTTAATGATGTTTTCAGACTCCACTCAGAGGTAATCATCAACATGGGGGACTCTGTTCTTTTTTGGTATGATGCTTGGGTGTTCATCGGCTCATCTACCCCCTCAGAGAGAGATTTCAGAGACTATTCTCTTTTGTCATTGATGACAAGGTGTCGGTACGTGAGGTTCTCGGCACACCTAATATGGCTGATCTTTTTCATCTGCCCTTGTCGCTAGAAGCAATGGATGAACTGAATGTTGTCCAGTCTGGTCTTTTTGACCTTCATGCTGATGCACAGATACCAGATTACTGGTCATGGACACCTGGTAAAGGGGTTTTCTCTGCAAAGAGTTATTACACTAATGCATTCTCATATGGCCAAAGATACTCCAACCAAGTGGATTTGGGAAAGTAAGGCGACAATGATGATAAAGGTTTTTGCATGGTTGATGCTAAATGATCGACTCAATACAAGAGACATGCTAGTGAGAAGGCACTGGAGATCCACTCAGGATGATAACACCTGCTCGTTATGCTTCGCCCATGCCCATGAAGATAGAGATCATCTCTTCTTTACATGCCAATTCAGCACAAGAGTATGGAACTACTTGGGCATCCAATGGTTAGCTGGTTTAACACCAGCCCAATGTTTATTTGCTGCAAGGAAAAGCTTTGGCAAAACTTTCTTCCGGGAGGTTGTTTATCTAGCAGCTTGGAATATTTGGCTCCTTCGAAATGGCAGAATATTCAGACATGAAAGGCCATCTATTGCTGCTTGGAAGAGAAATTTCATTCATGATGCTACCCTGCACTCTCACAGATTCAAGTCTACTATTAGACCGCTGCTGTTAGCTTGGGTTAATTCTTTGCCTTAATTGGTTGTATGTATCCATGTATATATTTGTGCATAGGTTGTTAATAGCTCAGTAGGTAAGTAGACTTCTTTTCCTTTAGTTAGATTTCCTGTACAGAACCTTTTGTTATGCTTGGTGGTTGGGTTTTAATAAAGTGTTGTGGGGCTGTTGCCTCACAGTTTCCAGTCAAAAAAACCGACTCAGCGTAAGCCGCATCACCCTCTTCACACTCCAAAGCGATCTTCCTGCTCCCATGTACTGTGATGGTCCCCTTATGACCTGGCATCTTAAGCTGCAGATAAACATAATATGACCTCGCCATGAACTTGGCATAAGCAGGTCGCCCAAACAGAACATGATACGAACTCTTGTTTTTACCACCTCAAAAGTCAATGTTCTGACCTTGAATCATGATCATCTCCAAAGACCACTTCTGGAGCTATCTTGCCCACTGGATATGCAGACTTACCGGGCACCACACCATGAAAAACGGTGTTCGACGGTTTAAGATTCTTATCTGTCAACCCCATATGGCGGAAGGTGTCATAGTAGAGAATATTGATACTGCTTCCCCCATCCATGAGCACCTTGGTGAACTTATACCCCCCAACTTGAGCTGCCACCACTAAAGCCAGATGACCCGGATTATCAACCCGGGGTGGGTGATCCTTTCTACTCCATAAAATGGGTTGCTCAGACCAGCGCAAATACTGAGGCACTACCGGTTCAACAGAATTCACGACCCTCTTGTGAAGCTTCTGATCACGCTTACACAAGCTAGTGGTGAAGACATGATACTGCCCACTATTCAATTGCTTCGGATTGCTCTGATAACCCGACTGCTGCTGCTGCTGATTCCCCTAATGGTTATAACCTCCCTGGTTGCCCTGGTTCCCTTGATTGCTATGTACGGTTTGATTTCCTTGAAATCCTGAACCGGAGCTACCGCCTCCATAATCCGGCCCATCAAAACCACCTCCTGAACCACCGGGCGGGTCATTGTCGTATTGAAACATATTGGAGTTCTTGAATTCTCGCATGATATAACAATCCTTCCAGAGATGTGAAGCTGGCCTCTCCTTTGATACATGCTTTGGACAAGGTTGATTTAACAAGCGCTCCAGATTGGGGCCTGAACCTCCACCCCTCTGGGGCTGTTTGCCCTTACAACGCTGACCGTTATCCTGAGCACTGGTGTTAGCCACAAAGTCCAAACTATTGTCTGCCTTGCGCTTACCATTGTTCCCATGACCTGTCGGGTTATGCTGTTGTCCCTTGGTGTTGCCGTTCTTCTTCCCTTTCCCCGGTTTGTCCTCCTCTGAGTCAGGGTCTTTGGTATTATCTGAATCGGCATATTTAACCAAAGCGGCCATAAGCGTTGCCATATCATTGCAGTGACGTTTGAGCCTTCCTAACTTCTGTTTTAGCGGTAGAAACCGGCAATTGCCCTCCAATGTTAACACTGTTGTATCCGCATTGATGCAATCCGACGAATGCAGAATAGCTGAGACCCGCTTCACCCAATGGGTTCTGGACTCTCCATCCTCTTGAACACAAGCGGCCAGGTCCACAATCGACATATGCTGCTTACATGTATATTTAAAATTCTGGATAAACCGGTGTTTCAATTCGTCCCATGATCCGACAGAGTTAGCTGGTAAGCTTTTTAACCAAGTACGAGTTGTCCCCTCCAACATCATGGTGAAGTATTTAGCACACACCACTTCATCCACATCCAACATCTCCATTGCCATCTCATAACTTTCAACCCATGACTCTGGTTGCAAATCGGCGGTGTAATTGGGTACCTTACGAGGGCCCTTAAAATCCTTGGGCAGTTGTACATTGCGCAAAGCGGGCGTAAGACACGGCACCCCTAAAGAACTAGAGACCACCCTTGGCTCCACTGAAGCGGTAGGGCGAACCCGAGTAGGTTGACGAGCTGCATGCAGAGCAGCTAACTCGGCCTCTCGACGTGCACGACCATGATCCACCACATCCTGCGCACTAGCACCTCCACCCGCTGGGTTGTGCCCTCGCGGCGAGTTACGGTGACGTGCGCTGCTTGATACAGCCGGTTCATCCTCAACGTGCCTGCTGTAGATCCGGCTCGGGCGGGGGGGTGGAATGAATCCTCTCGCGACTATGCAAATAAGACTGCTGCTGGTTCAAAGCTGTTTGAAGGAGCTCTCTGGCCCGTCGTGTCTCAATCGCAACTGGCGACTCGCCGTCAGCTGGGAGTGCTGCTAATCGTGAAGCGGCGGCCACAATGTTGTCTAAAGGGTTGGAGTAATGCCCCGGGGGTGTCGAAACATACTGCGGTACAACGTTGTTCTGACGAGGCGGGTCCATCGTGCGCGGCTAAACCGGCGCTCCTGTTCCCGGGGCCTCCATCCGGTTACCACTGGCTGGTTACTGGTTTTGGCTCCTGGCGTGTTGAAGAGATTTCTTGGCTCAGAACTCGGCGGGAGGTGCGACCGGTATCTTCTTCTCATGACCTCCTCTGAGGCATTCTGGTCCAACCTAAGCCGGTAGGCTTGAGCTTCCAACTCGGCCCGATTTGTAGCCATCCTAGAGTTCTCTGCTGCCAGGTCCGCTTTAGGCTGAGTTATCTGATCTTTCACCTTTGCAATCTCCGCATTGTGCTGATCTCGGGCTGCTGCGTCCACCTCCGCGGCCATCAATGTTTCCAAAGCGTCAAACAAATCAGACAAAACTTGAGCAGGAGGCGGCGCTGAGCCCCCTGCTCCCGCTGGTGTTGCTGTTGCTGAACCGGAAAGCATTGCCACGGCGGTGGATGAGTGATGCGTTGATTGTGTACCGACCATGAAGATAGTGACCCGGTTTGGCAGGTCGAGGGGGTCTGGAATACTGTTGCCATTGGAACCTCCACTAATCCGGCCGTCCTGTAACTGATATAGCGATTCGGTCTCTCCGGTTGAAGACTCGTCATCGGAGCAGACAATGGTTTCTCCATCAGATGCCGGTCCATCCTCATATTCCGCCCCATGGATGACACCTACGAAAAAATGCCTTGCTGCGGGCTGAACTGGGGAAGTGCTTGCACGCTGAGCCGTCTCGCTGATGTCGGTGCAGGTGTTCGGCTCAGGGCCCGGTTCACCGATCTTGCCCATGAAGACGTGAATCCCACCAAAGGGGACCCGGTACCCGTATTCGATTGAACCGGCCTCGGGACCCCATCCTGAGTCGTTGATGTAGTGCTTGCCACGGCGACTCTTCGTCATCCGGCCCACAGCGTATCCCTTGAGTCCATCAAAGCTGCCCTTCAAGAACTCGAAACCACCGTGTGATAGCCCCACGGTGGGCGCCAACTGTCGTGGGTTTGTCACGGCAGATGTCCTCGTGAAAGGACTTAGTCGTGGAGCCATCGCTACGGGTTAGCTTAAAGGGGTTAAACCGGAAAAGGGACACGAGGGATTTTATACTAGTTCATCCCCTTCGATGAAGGTAAAAGGCTACATCTAGTTATGATTGGTATTGCTAGGGTTTCGATGACCAGGGAGCGAATCCGCTTTGCCTAGCTCTCGAGTTGTTGTCTGTCGTCCCTAAACCGCGGCCGGGTCATCCCTTTATATACATAGGTTGACGCCCGCCGGTTTACAAAGTCCCGAGGCGGGATCATAAACGTGTCCACCTCGGTCTCTATTCCTCTAATTTACAATACAAGTTACATGACAGAGTTGGTTTACATCTATAGGCTTTAACCCGCCTTTGGGCCTTGGGCCTTCGTAAAGCGCCACCATCCTCATGTCTTCATGGGCTTCTATCTTCATGGAGCTAACCTGTCGGCGTTCTGGGAATGGGGGTCCCCAGACTTGCCTGCCTGCGGCCTGCGACGTGGCTCAAAGGGGGCCAGCACGGCCCGTCTTCATCAACACAAACCCAAGACCCTCACGAGGGGCCAAGCCTCGCGGGGCGGACGACGCGGAGCTTCCTCAGGCACGGCCTCGTCAGGCTGGCTCACGAGGAGGCGGAGAGATCAAGGTGGGGTACCTCATGAGGAGCCCGTGATGCAAGCCATGACGACTCAAGGCGCCAGGCGGGTGCCAGCCCGCGCAGCGTCCTTCTTTCCTCTTTGGTGCAAAGGGGGCAAGCGCAGCCGCGGAGTACCGATGCATCAGGCAAAGGTTGCCATTTCAGTGCAATGAGACCAAGACCAGGAGGACTACGAGACGGAGGTCATCGTGGAGCCCAAGACGGCGTCATCGCCAGAGCTTTGCGCAGGCGAAGACTACTTTTGTCAGGATAGCTAATACTTGTTGTCCCCCTTCAAATTAGCCCGCCATTGTTGGCTCCCTTCCCGCTTGATATTTGGGAAGAGGACCAGGGCCTCTATAAATAGGACCAGCCACCCACATAGCAAGGGGTCGGTTGGTCGGAAGCAGAGAGAGAGAGAGAGAGAGAGAGAGAGAGAGAGAGAGAGAAAGGTGACTGAACTCCTCCGAGCAGTTCATCGCCCCAGCCAAGAACAGACCCTCGTGAGGCTGTTCTTCCTTGTATTGTTCATCATCATCAGCCCAAGAGGCAATCCACCACACCACACACTGGAGTAGGGTATTACACCACAACGGTGGCTCGAACCAGTATAAACCCTGTGTCTCTTGTGTTGTCCTTTCCTTAGTTTAGATCCTAGCATGGCGGAGGGGTGCAGGTGTGTAGGAGGTGAAATCTCCGCGCGCACCCAAGTGTTCGAACCTCAAGGGTCTGCCGGAACCCAAAATCCAACATTTGGCGCGCCAGGTAGGGGTGCGCCGGAATTCGTCTTCCACCACCCTGTTCTCCTCCGACCATCACGCCCATGTCTGACGCTCGTCGGGCCCGCGCCGAGCGCCGGGCCGCACTCGCTTCCCGCGTCGCCCAGACGGCCCCTGTCGGCGGGCATCCACGTCGTTCCCCGTCACCTACCGTCAACGCCGCCACCGGCCCGGCGGGGGACGGGTAGCAAGCGCCGTCCCGGCATCTGTCCGTGCGGCAAGGTGGCCACACCGCAACTCCCTCGCTCACCCCAGCTGGTTCTTCGTCCGGCGCGCTTCGCGCACCCATGGAGCCCCGCAACCTCTCCCCCACCTATCACGCTGCACCAACACCCCCGATCGTCGCGGCCCTCTTCGGCGGCTCGCAGGCGCCGCCTACAAGTCACCACATCAAGCCATTCATCCGCCGGGTCAGCACCGCTTCCACGCGGTAGGGGGCTCCCCTGGATCGGGCGGCGCCCGAGACCAGCCTGACCTTCAGTTCGGAGGACCACCCCTCCAACTCGGCTTGCTCGGGTGCGCTCCCCATGCTGTGCACCCCCACCATCTGCCAGGTGGCTATCACCAAAACCCTCATTGATGGCGGCGCGGGCCTCAGCATGCTCTCGGTCGAGGCCTTCAATCTCCTCTGCATACCCCAGGAACGGCTGCGACCCAGCCGGCCCTTCTTAGGCGTTGGGGGCGGATCGTCCAGCTCCATGGGACAGATCCGGCTCCCAGTAACCTTCGGCACCTACGACAACTTCCGCATGGAGCTAGTCGACTTCGACATCGCCCCCATCGGCCTCCCCTACAACGCCATCCTCGGCTACCCAGCGCTGGCCCAGTTCATGGCCGCGACGCACCCGGCATACAACCTCGTGAAGATGCCGGGGAGCAGCGGAGTCCTCACCGTGCACGGGGACACCGGGGACGCTCTGCGGGTGCTCAAGCTCGTCTTCAAGACGGCGGCGTCGGCACAGCCCGCCGACTTGGAGGCCCCCGAGCCCAAGGGAGCTGCGCCCGCCAAGAAGAAACAGTTGTTCATCCAAGACAAGGTAGAAACCAAGCAGATACCCGTCGATGAGGACGGGTCCACCAACACCACTTTCACCATAGGCGCCCACCTCAAACCCGAGCAGGAGGAGGCCCTGGTGGGGTTCCTGCGCGCAAACAAGAAGGTATTCGCTTGGGAGCCAGACCAGTTGGCAAGGATCCCCAGGAGTGTAATCGAGCATCACCTCAACATGTGCCCCAACGTGCTCCCTGTGAAGCAGAAGGCCAGGCGGCAGTCCATAGAAAAGCAGGCCTTCATCGTCCAAGAGACCCGCAAATTAGAGGCCGCTGGGGTCATTCGCGAGGTCTGGTACCCAGATTGGTTGGCCAACCCTGTCGTTGTGCCAAAGAAGGGAGGGAAGGAACGCATGTGTGTCGACTTCACCAACCTCAACAAAGCGTGCCCGCAAGATCCGTTCCCGCTCCCCCGCATCGACCAGATCGTCGATTCCACTGCGGAGTGTGACCTGTTATGCTACCTGGATGCCTTCTCTGGGTATCACCAGATCAAGATGGCGGTAGAAGACGTCGAGAAGACAGCCTTCCTAACCCCGTGTGGGGTATACTGCTACACATGCATGCCATTCGGGCTGCGTAATGCAGGGGCGACCTTTCAGCAGCTGATGCACATCGCCTTCGGCCCGCAGCTCGGGAAGAATGTTGAAGCTTACGTCGATGACATCGTAGTAAAATCTCGGGAGGCCAGGACCTTGATACAAGACCTGGAGGAAACCTTCGCGAGCCTCAACGCAGTGAACCTACGGCTCAACCCAGAGAAGTGTGTGTTCGGAGTCCCCTCGGGCAAGCTCTTGTGTTTCCTCGTGTCCCACCGAGGCATCAAGGCTAACCCGGAGAAGGTCAAGGCAGTGGAAGACATGAGCCCGCCAAAGACCCTCAGAGAAATGCAGAAGCTCACGGGGCGTGTGACCGTGCTAGGGCGCTTCATCTCCAAGTTGGGGGAGCGAGCGCTACCCTTCTTCCAGCTAATGAAGAAAAAGGGGCCCTTCGAGTGGACTAAAGAGGCCGACAAGGCGTTCCAGGATCTCAAGAGGTACCTCACCAGTCCACCGGTCATGGTGGCTCCGCGCCCTCAAGAGCCCCTGGCGCTTTACCTCGCCGCCACTCCCTACTCCGCCAGCGCGGCCTTGGTGGCAGTCAGAGAGGAGTGTCGAATCAAGACCGCGGCAGCGGCCCGGGACAAGGCGGAACAGGAACGGGGAAGGCCCACAGAAACCGCCACAGCGGCTGAGGAGGATCAGTCGCCGCCAGAGGGGCGCACCGGAGGCGGAAGAGGCCCCACTCCCAGATGGCCAGTCTTAGGAGGCCTCATTGCCTCAAGAGGCGCCAAGGTCTCCGAAGGGAGCCACCAGCACTGACGCACTCCACCTCGTTGAGCACCCAGTGTACTTCGTCAGCACGGTGCTGCGGGATGCAAGGGCACGGTACCCCATGCCTCAGAAACTCCTCCTCGCGCTACTGGTGGCCTTGCGCGAGCTGCGACACTATTTTCAGGGTTACCCCATCAAGGTTGTCTCGTCATACCCTCTGGAGAGAGTGCTCAGGAGCCCCAATTCAGCTGGGAGGGTCGCTGAGTGGAACATAGAGCTGCAAGCGTTTCAGCTCGAATTCAGCACGACCAGGGTCATCAAGGGAGCAGCGTTGGCGGATTTTGTGGCAGAATGGACGGAGGCACCAGGCCTCAAGGCCGACGAGGATCGGTCCCTGTCCCCGGGAAGCGAGGCGCCAGAAGGCTGGGTCATGTACTTCGATGGGGCGTTCTCTAGGCACGGCGCTGGGGCTGGGGCGGTGCTTATATCGCCCACTCACGACAAGCTCTATTACGCCGTGCAGCTCTGCTTCCAGCAAGGTGAAAAGGTCTCCAACAACATAGCGGAGTATGAAGGTTTAATAGCGGGCTTGAAGGCCGCAGCTGCCCTAGGGGTGAAACGCCTCACCATCAAGGGCGATTCGCAGCTCCTTGTCAATTTCTCCAACAAGGTGTACGAGCCGAAGGATGAGCACATGGAAGCCTACCTTGCGGAAGTCTGCAGGATGGAGAAGCAGTTCTGGGGGTTGGAGTTGCAGCATGTGCCTCGTGGCACCAATCAGGAAGCCGATGACATCGCCAAACGCGCGTCCAGGCGGTTACCTCAGGAGCCTGGCGTCTTCGAGGAGCGGCTCTTCAGGCCTTCAGCCCTGCCGTCATTATCAAACACGGCTCAGACCCGGGAGGAGCTCCCCCAGCCACCTGCCTCAGGAGCTCCGGCCTGTGGCCCAGCCTCGGGAGCACGCCTGCTCCTGACAATGGAACCCCAGGAGGGATGTTGGATCGTGGAGCTCCGGAGCTACTTAACGCAAGGGACCCTGCCGGAGAAGGAGGAGGAAGCAGAGCGAGTGGCACGCCAGGCCACGGCATACTGCATCAAAGATGGAGAGCTCTACCGGAAGCGACCAAACGATGTATCCCTGCGCTGCATCTCCAGGGAGCAAGGGAAGGAACTACTGGAAGATATACACACTGCGGACATCATTCATCATCACGGACCCTCGTCGGCAAGGTGTTCCGCAGTGGGGTTTATTGGCCCACCGCGCTCAATGACGCCGTCGAACTAGTGAAAGCTTGCGAGGCCTGCCAGTTCCACGCTAAGCAGATCCATCAGCCAGCAGGGGGCTTGCAGACTATCCCCCTTTCGTGGCCATTCACAGTCTGGGGGCTGGACATCTTGGGCCCGTTTCCTCGGGCGCCAGGGGGCTACCGCTACCTTTACGTTGCCGTGGACAAGTTCACCAAGTGGGCTGAAGTAGAGGCTGTCCGCACCATTCCCGCGGGTTCCGCACTCAAGTTCATCAAGGGCATCGTGAGCCGGTTCGGGGTGCCGAATCGCATCATCACGGACAACGGTTCGCAATTCGCCAGTAACTTGTTCAAAACATACTGTGCTAACCTTGGAATGCAGATATGCTACGCTTCAGTGGCGCACCCCCGAAGCAACGGCCAGGCCGAGCGGGCAAACGCGGAGGTCCTGAGGGGCCTTAAGACTAGGACATTCAAGAAGAAGCTGGAGGCCTGCGGCAGAGGTTGGTACGACGAGCTTCAGTCCGTGTTGTGGTCCATCCGCACCACCGCGACCAAGCCGACTGGAGAGACCCCGTTCTTCCTGGTCTATGGAGCGGAAGCGGTCCTCCCTCACGAGGTGAGACGTCGCTCCGCGCGGGTCTTGGCGTTCAACGAGGCGCAGCAGGACGCCATGCGGGGGATGGACCTCGTGCTGGGGGAGGAACGTCACCGAGAAGCCGTGCTGCGAGCGGCGAGGTACCAACAAGCGCTGCGGCGATATCACTGCCGCAACATCCGCCCCAGGACTCTTGAGGTAGGAGACCTCGTGCTCAGTCGGGTTCTCTCCAAGGAGGGACTGCACAAGCTCTCTCCCATGTGGGAGGGCCCGTTCAAGGTTGTTCATGTTTCCAGGCCTGGCTCCGCGCGCTTGGAGACTCAGGAGGGAGTGCCGGTCCAAAATGCATGGAACATCCAGCACCTCCGGAGGTTCTACCCCTAAAAAGGCCCAGAGCCTGTGAAGCAAGGCGAGTGCCTGTGAAGCTATCGCATTTTGGAAAAGGCCCAGAGCCTGTGAAGCAAGGCGAGTGCCTGTGAAGCTATCGCGTTTTGGAAAAGGCCCAGAGCCTGTGAAGCAAGGCGAGTGCCTGTGAAGCTATCGCGTTTTGGAAAAGGCCCAGAGCCTGTGAAGCAAGGCGAGTGCCTGTGAAGCTATCGCGTTTTGGAAAAGGCCCAGAGCCTGTGAAGCGAGGCGAGTGCGTGTGAAGCTATCGCATTTTGGAAAAGGCCCAGAGCCTGTGAAGCAAGGCGAGTGCCTGTGAAGCTATCACATTTTGGAAAAGGCCCGGAGCCTGTGAAGAAGGCCAACGCCTGTGAAGCTCGCCGCCCGTGACACTCTCACGTAATAATGCGTTGGGGCTGTACACGCCCCGGAGTCTCAAGAGTGCCGGCCTCAGGCCCTGGGGCTCCCTCCCACGCCCAGTGGCAGCACTTAGCTCCGCGCTGGTGAGAAGACGTTGAAGACTAGATTAGGTGCCGGGCGCGGCTTTTCATTTGCTTTCCGTAGTTGGCTTGTTCCTTCTCATTCGAAGTTTTATTGAAGTTGTCGCCGTCTTTGGCTTGCGGTTCTTCGACCTTTCATTCTCCTGCCTTGATTTCTCTGGTGCAAAGCCTCGCGAGGGGGGCAGCCGAGTGCCCTCGCGAGAGTCCCTATCCTAGTCATTCAAAGGGTTCACGACCTGGGCCCCTTGCAGGAGCACCCCTCCAGTCCGTGCCCCTCGGGCACCGCCACAGACATAGGGCCTAGGTCGGTCGCCCCCACGGCTGGGCCGGGAACCATCCACGCGTGGGCACGTAGCCGGAAGGTATGATAAAGAAAGCAAAACGATGATTAACAGCAATAACCCATACACGCCCCCGCGGGGCTCCACACTACTGTCCTTTTTACGCAGGAAAAAGGGAAAAGGAAGAACAAATCTGGTGCGGCTCGCCTCGCACCGGCCCGCAGGGAAGCCCGAGCTGCCTCCGGAGCTCAGGCGGACCACCTCTCGCGCTTCACCAGGGCGCGACGGTGGGCGGACACGCTACCACCTCCCAGGCAGATACAACGGCGTGGAGGCTGACCACGGCCACCGCTAGAAGAGTCGCCGCCTAAAGAAGAACCGGAGAAGCTTGAAGAACCCTGAGCGCCGCCTGCCGCGTGAGCGCTGCCCTCTCCGTCATCGCCGGAGCCGGGTTCCCAGCCGCGGTCGTCACCCTCGGGGCAACACCCTGCGCGGCGACCATCTTCCCCAAACACCCTCACATAGAGGGTGGCATCACCGTCGAACTTGAGGTGTAGGGTGCACCGACGGCCCAGGCCGCGCGCGCGGGCAAACGACTGCCAACCGCGGGCCAGGGCCAGGCTCCCGGCCGCGGAGACCTCCAGTGAAACCCATGAGGCCCGGCTGCAGCAGCCGTCGGCCTGAAGCCAGAGGACGCCCGGGGCGCCGGCCGGGAGTACGCCAAGGAGGAAGCAAGGAAGAGGAAGCCGGGTTCTAGTCGGCTCCGCCGACCACACGACGAACTCCGGCAGCACCTCGGCAGCACGGAAGCGCGGCATGGGGGGATGCGCAGCCGGAGCGCACCCCCCAGTCGCAGCAATCCGCCCGCCACCCTGCTGGGAAGCGTCTCCGCGGCCGCGGGAAGCTGCCATGGTGGCCATAGGATGTTTGCGGGGGCGCCCTCGGCCGCGCTTGGGTGGAGGAGAGGCACGCCCAACCTGGCAAGCCTTCCCCTTCTCCGCGGCCGAAAACCTCCTCGACGGGGCCATGAAGAATAAGGAGAAGCGAGGGGAGATAAATTGGAAGGGCGCGCGTCGATCAGTACTTATAGCTGGCGAGGGCCAACCGACGGCCCCCACGATCACAGGTAATCATGACCCGCTTTGCATGCAGGGACTTGTCTAATCCGTGCAGTTGCCGAGGCACCATGGGGAAGTGGAGACGCCCATGTCCAATCAACCGCCACGCGGCACCCAAGGCCGCAGGCTGTTAGGGCCTACGGCGCTTCGCTCTTGCCCTTTCGCCTCCCTGCGCGGCCAAGTCCGGGCGCACCTTGGGCCCGGGGGCTACTATCGGCGTTCTGGGAACGGGGGTCCCCAGACTTGCCTGCCTGCGGCCTGCGACATGGCTCAAAGGGGGCCCAGCACGGCCTGTCTTCACCAACACAAACCCAAGACCCTCGCGAGGGGCCAAGCCTCGCGGGGCGGACGACGCGAAGCTTCCTCAGGCACGGCCTCGTCAGGCTGGCTCACGAGGAGGCGGAGATATCAAGGCGGGGTACCTCACGAGGAGCCCGTGACGCAAGCCATGACGACTCAGGGCGCCAGGCGGGTGCCAGCCCGCGCAGCATCCTTCTTTCCTCTTTGGTGCAAAGGGGGCAAGCGCAGCCGCGGAGTACTGAGGCATCAGGAAAAGGTTGCCATTTCGGTGCAACGAGACCAAGACCAGGAGGACTACGAGACAGAGGTCATCATGGAGCCCAAGACGGTGTCATCGCTAGAGCTTTGCGCAGGCGAAGACTACTTTTGTCAGGATAGCTGATACTTGCTGTCCCCCTTCAAATTAGCCCGCCATTGTTGGCTCCCTTCCCGCTCGATATTTGGGAAGAGGACCAGGGCCTCTGTAAATAGGACCAGCCACCCACATAGCAAGGGGTCGGTTGGTCGGAAGCAGAGAGAGAGAGAGAGAGAGAGAGAAAGGTGACTGAACTCCTCCGAGCAGTTCATCGCCCCAGCCAAGAACAGACCCTCGCGAGGCTGTTCTTCCTTGTATTGTTCATCATCATCAGCCCAAGAGGCAATCCACCACACCACACACAGGAGTAGGGTATTACACCACAACGGTGGCCCGAACTAGTATAAACCCTGTGCCTCTTGTGTTGTCCTTTCCTTAGTTTAGATCCTAGCATGGCGGAGGGGTGCAGGTAGGTAGGAGGTGAAATCTCCATGCGCACCCCAGTGTTCGAACCTCAAGGGTCTGCCGGAACCCGAAATCCGACATAACCCGGCCATTCCTAGCCGGTTTACCTCCAGTAATCATATCCCCAACAATGACCCACAGGAAATAGAAGCCCTGATTGGAACGAAAAAGTCCAAGAAGAGAAGAAGATTGGATTTCAGGAAGGACCTGAGTCATATCACATGTTTCAGGTGCAAGGAGTCGGGGCACTACTTCAGCAGTTGCCCAAAAAGGAAACCACGATACTTGTCATTAGTAATATGTTTTCATTCTAATGAAGCAGGGCACTTTGCCAGAGATTTCCCTAAAGAGAAGAAGACTCGTGATAAATAGTTGAGTCTCTGAGAAGTATAGTAGTAGTAGTGAGAGCATTTTCCTTTATATTGAGGCAATGGGTTAAGGCATGTAATGGAAAAGCAAGAGATTGAAATCACTGGAGAATCAATAAAGTTAGAATCGTTGGTACTGATTGGATTTTTTTGAGTTGTTACACTATGAAGAAAGACTTTGAACATTTTCGAGGATATGAGAAATATGGTCTATGGAAGAATTGGAGCATATTAAGGGTGGTAGTACGCTATGAGGAGATTTGACCCCTGGAAAGGATAATGGTGTTCCACGGAGTGGATCTTATAAGTATAAGTTTTAATCTCGATATGTGGGATACCCCAAGAGTATGAAGAGATGAAATACTATTGGATATAAAGGTGGTATGATGTTGGTAATATGGAGCAATGGTAATTCCAGGATGAGTCTAAGTCTAAGTGTAGGATCGAAAGTATGTCTAGAGGGGGTGATTAGACTACTTGACCAAATAAAAACTTAACCTTTTCCCAATTTTAGTTCTTGGCAGATTTTAGCTATTTTAGGACAAGTCAAGCAATCATCACACAATTCAAGCAAGCATGCAAAAAGTATATTGGCAGCGGAAAGTAAAGCATGCAACTTGCAAGAATGTAAAGGGAAGGGTTTGGAGAATTCAAACGCTATTGGAGACACGGATGTTTTTCCCGTGGTTCGGATAGGTGGTGCTATCCTACATCCACGTTGATGGAGACTTCAACCCACGAAGGGTAACGGTTGCGTGAGTCCACACAGGGCTCCACCCAAGGGCAACGGTTGCGCGAGTCCACACAGGGCTCCACCCACGAAGGGTCCACGAAGAAGCAACCACCCACAAAGGGTCCACGAAGAAGCAACCTTGTCTATCCCACCATGGCCATCGCCCACACAGGACTTGCCTCACTAGCGGTAGATCTTCACGAAGTAGGCGATCTCCTTGCCCTTACAAACTCCTTGGTTCAACTCCACAATCTTGTCGGAGGCTCCCAAGTGACACCTAGCCAATCTAGGAGACACCACTCTCCAAGAAGTAACAAATGGTGTGTAGGTAATGAACTCCTTGCTCTTGTGCTTCAAATGATAGTCTCCCCAACACTCAACTCTCTCTCATAGGATTTGGATTTGGTGGAAAGAGGGTTTTAGTGGAAAGCAACTTGGGAAGGCTAGAGATCAAGATTCATATGGTAGGAATGGAATGTCTTGATCTCAACACATGAGTAGGTGGTTCTCTCTCAGAACATATGAGTTGGAATGGTGTGTGTGTGTTCTGATGGCTCTCTCTTGTAATGAGAAGGAGGTGGAGGGGTATATATAGCCTCCACACAAAATCCAACCGTTACATACAATTTACCAATCTCGGTGGGACCGAATCAGAAAACTCGGTCTGACCGAAATAGTAAACCTAGTGACCGTTAGGAATTTCGGTGGGACTGACATGCAACTCGGTAGGACCAATTTGGTTAAGGTTTGGGCATAACGTAATCTCGGTGAGACCGATTACACAAACTCGGTGTGACCGAATTTGGTAATTAGCTAACCAGAGAGTTGGTCAGGCAAACTCGGTGGGACCGATTTGCTCTTTCGGTGAGACCGAGTGGAACTCAGTGAGACCGAAAAGTTACAAAGGGGAAACACTGAGTTTACATTGCAATCTCGGTGGGACCGATTCGCTCTTTCGGTAAGACCGAAAAGTTATGAAAGGGAAACAGAGAGTTTGCAACCCCATCTCGGTGAGACCGAGATCCTTATCGGTAGAATCGAATTGCTAGGGTTTGGCAGTGGCTAATGACAAGTGAAACTCGGTGGCGCCGGATAGGAAGAATCGGTAGGACCGAGTTTGGCTTAGGTTTTAGGTCATATGTGGATATGGGAAAGTAGTTGAGGGTTTTGGAGCATATCACTAAGCACATGAAGCAAGAGGCTCATTAAGCAACACCTCATCCCTCCTTAATAGTATTGGCTTTTCCTAAAGACTCAATGTGATCTTGGATCACTAAAATATAAAATGAAGAGTCTTGAGCTTTTGAGCTTGAGCCAATCCTTTGTCCTTAGCATTTTGAGGGTTCCACTTTCACATCCATGCCATGCCAATCATTGAGCTTTCCTAAAATAATCATCTTGGAATAGCATTAGCTCAGTGATCTATATGTTGTTATGAATTACCAAAACCACCTAGGGATAGTTGCACTTTCAATCTCCCCCTTTTTGGTAATTGATGACAACATATAGATCAAAGCTTCGACAAATGATAATAAGCATGAAATATATCGTCGCTTTGAGAAGTATGTGATAAGTAAGAGCTCCCCCTAAATTTGTGCATATTTAAAATTTGCTTTGGACTGCAAATGCACAAAGAGTTAGAGTCATGGGTTACTCTTCCATGTCACATACATCTTGGTGGAGCGCTCAAAATGATAAGAATGAAATACATGCACTCATCACCAAGAATAATGAATGATCACACAAGATAGATAAGATAATGGCATTAAGCAAGCATTAAGTGTAGCTTATGATCAAACACATGATCATCAATGTCTCACAAGTAATGACGTAGTATCAAGCACTCAAAAGCAGATAAGTTTGAAAAAACACCAAATAAAGCAAGAGAGAAAAGCAACACTCTCTCTCTCGAAGCCTATGATCTATACATCTTCTCCCCCTTTAGCAACAAGTTACCAAAAAGTTCCTAGAAAATGCATAGCACTAGATCGACGCTCAGGCTTGATCTTCAGGTGGTGGTGGAGTCCGGAGCACTCCAAGGACGAAGCCTTCGGTAGACGTGGTCGGAGTCGAGGCTGAAGTGGATGCTGGAGCTGGTGGAACTGAGGCTGTGGCTGGTGCAGACGTTGTAGCTCTGGTGTCAGCAACTGGCAGTGCAGACGACCTCGGACCTTGTGGCACCCTCGCAAAAGCATCAGTCGTGGTCCTGCCTCTCCTCTCATTCATGTCCTCCTGGAGCTGCTCCACGGCAGTCTGTATCTCTGTCACCTTGATGTCCAAGTCATAGAACCTCTGTTCCATGATCCTCTCTAAACTTTCCTGGTTCTGAGTCAGGGTGGCTATACTCTGCTCAATCCGCAGGGTGGACGCAATCAGGTAACCAAGCTGCTCTTGTTTGGTTTTCAGGAAGTAATCAGATGCCTCCGCTTGAGTAGGCATCCTGGCAGCTTTCTCCTTCTTCTCCTTCTCCTTCTGAGCTTGTGCATGGGCAGATGATGGTTCATTCTCAGTCATAACAACTTGATTATCTTCGAAATCTGGACGGATGGGCAGGTGTTCCTTATCCAACAAATATACGCCCGTGCCCATCTTGGAGCTGATGAGCTCCTGAATCTGAGGGGCATATCCACAGCTCCTCTTCTGATCTACCGCAGTCCTTTTGATTGTTTCCACTATGAGGCTCATGACTTTGAATTTTTGAGGCACGTCAAAGACATGAAGCAAATTGATCGCGTGACCTCTGATCATCTTGTGATCTCCAGACTTGGGCAGAAGGGTGTGCCTAAGGATCCAGTTGATCGTAGGCAATCCTGATAGCAGATAATGCACTGAGCCAAACTTGAACGTGTCAAGTGCTTCATTCGGAATCTCCTTGTACATGTTGGACATGGAGTTGTGGTCCATCTTTTTCTTGGCATAAATGTCCAAGTCATCTACTTGTTCCTCTGGGGCATTGATCAGCTTCGCCCATTCCTCAACAGTAGAGTGGTACCTTGTACCCTCTGACATCCATGTGATCCTGCCATCCGGATGAAAGTGTGTTGTGGAGTAGAATTGCATGATTAGCTCCTCGTTCCACTTTGTGAGCTTCTGCCCAACAAAGTCTGCAACTCCACACGCACTAAAGCTGTCAAATACTCCAGGGTAGTACTCTTCATTGTCCTTGATATAGGTCCAGTCGACCCATCTCATGTCACATACAATTGGCTTCTTGTCAAGTAGCACTGTCTCATAGAAATCCTGCTGCTCCTTGGTATGAAACCTGTAGTCCACTGCAGTCCTTCTCCTAGAAGCATATGGATCTGCTTCTCTCCACTTCCTGAGCCCTGAGTCTCTCCTGAGCTTCATATCCTCAGCCATAGGATGAGCATAGTTGTGGTCTGGGATCTTGGGCTTGAGCTTCCGAAGGACATTCTCTTCCTCTTCCTCTGCAGCTTCAGGCACTGGGGCCTTGTTCTTCTCAGTGGCTGGGATGCTTCTTGTGTTTCTGTTTGGTGCACTCTTAGGCTTAGATGCAGCCTTAGGTGCTTCCTTGGGCTTGGATGCAGCTCCCCCTGACCTTATGGCATCTCCCATTAGCTTGGGTGCCTTGGGCGCTGGTGCAGCTGCCTCTTCTTCCTCTTCCTCTTCCATGATGGAAGCTTTGCCAAGCACTCTAGCCACAGTATTCTTCACCCTCTCCTTCCTTTTCTTGCCCTCAGCTGCAGCTGGCTCTTGGGAAGTGGGCTTCTCAGTTGAGGCTCTAGCCTTTGACATGGGCTGCCTGCCTGCTGGCCTTTTGATTTTCAGACCTGGCTTAGTGCCTTGAGCTGGTTCAATTCTCTTGGAAGTGGCCTCTTCCTCTGCCACATAGTCCTCATCTTCAGAGTCTGAAGTTTTCTTCTTCCTTTGTCTCGTGGCAGCCTTTGGCAAATTGCTAGGAGTGCTCCTGCTGCCTTCATCAGATGAACTGGAGGGACTAGTGCCCTCACTCATCACCACTTGCTGCTCTGACAGATTCTGGCTATCACTCTAGTCTGACATGCTGCAAACTGACTGCTGACCCTGTGAATAGATTATAGAGGAGATAGAGTGGATGAGCATCACAAAATGCAGAGATTTTTGCAAAAAGAATGATCCAAAAACTTAGTTTTAGTTTCCCACTGAAATCATCTCGGATCTACCGATTTTCAAACTCGCCGATACCGAAGCAGTTTTGGAACCTAAACTAGTGAACTCGGTAGGACCAAGTCACAGTTCGGTGGCACCGAGACTGCTAGGGTTTCACTGAGTTCAAAAATCGGTCACACCGATAAATAATTCTCGGTCAGACCGAGTCTCACTTGTGCAATGGCATAAGCCAAATCGGTGGGACCGAGTTTTTCAACTCGGTGGGTCCGAGATAGTTTTGGCGGAAACCTAAACCTAGAATTTTCGAATCAAACCTAATCCATGAGCGTTTTGACTGGATAGAAGTTTATCAAACGTGGCTAGAAACAATATGATCACAATGTGCTAGGAATCAGATTGAGGAATAACACAAAGATCAAGTCCATACCCTAGTTCGGCGGGGACTTGCTACGGCGGCAACGGCGGGGCAGAATTCCCGTTGACGGCGACGGAGACCAGCGACTGGAGGCTGCTGGCGGCGAGAAGACGATTCGGAGACCTCGAGGGCAGAGCAGGCTATCGCGTGGGCGAAGGGGTTCGGAGAAATTTCCAAATTTTGCCCGTGACTATATATAGCCCGACCCTGTCGGTGTGGCCGAGCGGAACAACTCAGTGGCACCGAGATTCATAACTGCGTGCAGTTATTGAAACTCGGTGTGACCGAAAGGTTCAAATCGGTTACACCAAGATCAAAAACCTAGATCAACTTAATGATCTCGGTAGGACCGAAAGTGGAGTATCGGTCAGACCGAGAATCATAAACAGGTTTTGGAAGTTTAAGTCTATGACGAATCGGGGACTCCGAGCGCTCCTCACACAGAGTGGTTCGAATCTGACTTGATCAAATTTTGTGATGCAGCATGAATAGAGTTTGAGACGAGAAGAGCATAGATAGCTAGAGGAGGTTCTTAGGCATTCTTGTCCATCCACTTGGCAAAAAGAAATAAAGCCGAACAATCAAAAACAACAAGTGGATGTCCTCGAATGAGTAAAATATGCGACCAGCATGCTCACACAATAAGATGGCAAATGAAATATGTGGCAAGGCATGCACAACCAATTCTAGCATCTATCAAGCAATTTGCGATGACTAGGTCATCTATATATGAGTATATTGACTTAGGAGTCAAGTGAGAACACTTGATCATAGGTCATACTCATCGTTTAAGCTCAAGTGGGGTTACCACTTTTACATAAAGCATTGTTGTGTTCACATCTTTAGAGTTGCTTTAGCTCAAGTCTTAGAGTAAAGCTCCCCCTAGATGTGATATCCCCCCTAAGAGGGATGAACTAACCTTGGGTTTTGTCGATGATGACTTCATGTAGATATTGAAGATGTGGATGCTCAATGTTGATGTAGATCTCTTGGAGCTATCCATATGAGTGAATTGCACTTTCAATACCTACATGGGTTAGTCCCACAAGGAACAAACAAGGATATCCATAGACATAGAGTGATGCACACAAAAGATGATGTCCATGAAAACTTTTAGGTTACCTTGTCCCTTGTCTTACCAACAAGAGGGTTTGTGACTCCTTGAACTAGTGCAAGATGTGGAAGTTGATTGCACTTGTTCTTGCCAAAATGATAAGAGTGAAGTATGTTGGCGGAGTCACCCTCAAGAACTCTCTAGTTCTTCTTCTTTTGTATCCACATCATCTTGATGGGAATCCTTGGAGTTGTAGTCGTACTTGATGACGTGGAACTTGAAGTAGTCTTGGGAATCCACTTGACTAAGGTCTTAGGAGCTTCTTCAAATGCATCAATTTCCTCTTGAAGCTTGTCCTTGCCTTTTTGCTCGTAGTCTTGTGGTGGAAGATCATCTTGAGCTTGTGTCCCCTTGAAAGAAGTATACTTTTCTTGTTGAGGGACAAACTTTGTCTTGGGGTATTGATCTTCTTCCCATTCAACTCCATTGGCATTGAACTTTCGTTCAAAACCAACACCTTGATTCTTCCGGTACATTCCTTGCTTGCGCACAATTTCCTCGAATTGCTTACTCCCGGCAAGGCTTTTGTACACTCCTTTCTCTATAATTCCCTTCAATAAGCTATTTTCTTGCTCAAGTGTAACTTGGCTAAGAGAATCATTAGTGGAATCAAGAGAACTACTAGAAGCAACAATATTGGATTTAGCATGATCATTGTTACTACTAGAGGAAGAATCTTTCTTGTTAGACTTGACTTGAGGCATGTAAGTGGATAAGAGTAAACGCTTGGCAATGTAAGAAGAACTTTTCTTGCGGAGATCATCATTGATTGCCTTTAAGAACTCATGCTCTTGCTCAAGATTGAGCTTTTCAAAGCGTAGTTTCTCATGAGCTCTTAAAAGTTCTCGATGATCTTCGAAGATAGTGTCATGAGCTACTTAAGAGTTTTTAGTTCTTTAGTTAGAGCCTCAATCTTCTCCTTATCATTGTCATTCGTTTTATCTTGATTAGCATGATTAATTAGTCTTTCATCATAGTATTCATCACTAGAGTTGTCACCAAGCAAATCATCACCTAACAAGTCATCTTCATCACTATTGAAATCAACATACTCGGGGTGTGTTACCTTAGGACCTTTGGCCATGAAGCATCTTCCAATTCCTTCATTTGGTGAGTCAAATATGTCATAGGAGTTGGTTGACACAAGTGCTAGACCGGCAACACCTTCATCTTGAGTATCTTCGGAGTCGGAGTGATAACTTCTCTCGGAGTGGCTGTCGGAGTCGGAGCCGGATACCCATTCACCAACATGAGCTTGATGTCTTCGTCTTGTGTAGCTCCTTGATGATTTTTCCTTCCTTTCCGAATCCTTGCTTCTCCGTGAGTATCTTCGTTCATAACGATCATCTTTACTCCTTCTCTCTCTTGGTGGTGATCCTTTGCTTCTTCTTTTTGGAGAATCTTCTCTTCTCTTGTAGGGAGCCGTACACTCATTGGAATAGTGTCCGGGTCTTCCACAATTGTAACAGTTTCTCTCTCGACTAGAAGATCTTTTGTCATTGTACGACCTTGACTTGGAGCTTCTATCTTTGCTTCTACTCTTGTAGAACTTGTTGAAGTTCTTCACCATTAAGCTCAATTCTTCATTGAAGTCTTGTTTCTCACTTGATGATGTAGGGGCTTCACATGAGGCTTTATAGGCACCACTTGATTTGTTGTGAAGTTCCTCTTTATCCTTAAGTGACATATCATGAGAAACAATTCTTCCAATCACCTCCGTTGGCTTGAGATCTTTGTAATTGGGCATCATTTGGATCAATGTGCACACGGTATCATATTTTCCATCCAAGGCTCTTAGGATCTTCTTGATGATGAATCTATCGGTCATCTCTTCACTTCCCAAGCCGGCAATCTCATTTGTGATGAGAGCAAGCCTAGAGTACATTTCAGCGACACCTTCACCATCCTTCATCTTGAACTTGTCAAGTTGGCTTTGAAGCACATCCAACTTGGATTCCTTGACGGAGTCAGTACCTTCGTGCATATCAATCAAAGTGTCCCAAATTTCCTTTGCATTCTCAAGGCGGCTGATTTTGTTGAATTCTTCGGGGCACAATCCGTTGAAGAGAATATCACAAGCTTGAGCATTGTATTGCAACATCTTCAACTCATCCGCGGTAACTTCACGGTTTGGTTCTCTCCCGTCAAAGAAGTCACCTTGCAAACCAACACACACAATAGCCCAAACAGCGGGGTTATGTCCAAGAATATGCATTTTCATTTTATGCTTCCAACTAGCAAAATTAGTACCATCAAAGTAAGGACCTCTACGGTGATAATTTCCCTCGCTAGACGCCATACTCTCCTAGGTTGTGAAACCAAGGCTATGACCACCAAAAGCTATGGAGATCAAGCAAATGGAGACCAAAGCTCTGATACCACTTGTAGGATCGAAAGTATGTCTAGAGGGGGGTGATTAGACTACTTGACCAAATAAAAACTTAACCTTTTCCCAATTTTAGTTCTTGGCAGATTTTAGCTATTTTAGGACAAGTCAAGCAATCATCACACAATTCAAGCAAGCATGCAAAGAGTATATTGGCAGCGGAAAGTAAAGCATGCAACTTGCAAGAATGTAAAGGGAAGGGTTTGGAGAATTCAAACGCTATTGGAGACACGGATGTTTTTCCCGTGGTTCGGATAGGTGGTGCTATCCTACATCCACGTTGATGGAGACTTCAACCCACGAAGGGTAACGGTTGCGTGAGTCCACACAGGGCTCCACCCAAGGGCAACGGTTGCGCGAGTCCACACAGGGCTCCACCCACGAAGGGTCCACGAAGAAGCAACCACCCACAAAGGGTCCACGAAGAAGCAACCTTGTCTATCCCACCATGGCCATCGCCCACACAGGACTTGCCTCACTAGCGGTAGATCTTCACGAAGTAGGCGATCTCCTTGCCCTTACAAACTCCTTGGTTCAACTCCACAATCTTGTCGGAGGCTCCCAAGTGACACCTAGCCAATCTAGGAGACACCACTCTCCAAGAAGTAACAAATGGTGTGTAGGTAATGAACTCCTTGCTCTTGTGCTTCAAATGATAGTCTCCCCAACACTCAACTCTCTCTCATAGGATTTGGATTTGGTGGAAAGAGGGTTTTAGTGGAAAGCAACTTGGGAAGGCTAGAGATCAAGATTCATATGGTAGGAATGGAATGTCTTGATCTCAACACATGAGTAGGTGGTTCTCTCTCAGAACATATGAGTTGGAATGGTGTGTGTGTGTTCTGATGGCTCTCTCTTGTAATGAGAAGGAGGTGGAGGGGTATATATAGCCTCCACACAAAATCCAACCGTTACATACAATTTACCAATCTCGGTGGGACCGAATCAGAAAACTCGGTCTGACCGAAATAGTAAACCTAGTGACCGTTAGGAATTTCGGTGGGACTGACATGCAACTCGGTAGGACCGATTCGGTTAAGGTTTGGGCATAACGTAATCTCGGTGAGACCGATTACACAAACTCGGTGTGACCGAATTTGGTAATTAGCTAACCAGAGAGTTGGTCAGGCAAACTCGGTGGGACCGATTTGCTCTTTCGGTGAGACCGAGTGGAACTCGGTGAGACCGAAAAGTTACAAAGGGGAAACACTGAGTTTACATTGCAATCTCGGTGGGACCGATTCGCTCTTTAGGTAAGACCGAATAGTTACGAAAGGGAAACAGAGAGTTTGCAACCCCATCTCGGTGAGACCGAGATCCTTATCGGTAGAACCGAATTGCTAGGGTTTGGCAGTGGCTAATGACAAGTGAAACTCGGTGGCGCCGGATAGGAAGAATCGGTAGGACCGAGTTTGGCTTAGGGTTTAGGTCATATGTGGATATGGGAAAGTAGTTGAGGGTTTTGGAGCATATCACTAAGCACATGAAGCAAGAGGCTCATTAAGCAACACCTCATCCCTCCTTAATAGTATTGGCTTTTCCTAAAGACTCAATGTGATCTTGGATCACTAAAATATAAAATGAAGAGTCTTGAGCTTTTGAGCTTGAGCCAATCCTTTGTCCTTAGCATTTTGAGGGTTCCACTTTCACATCCATGCCATGCCAATCATTGAGCTTTCCTGAAATAATCATCTTGGAATAGCATTAGCTCAATGAGCTATATGTTGTTATGAATTACCAAAACCACCTAGGGATAGTTGCACTTTCACTAAGTAATCACATCTGAGTTTGGTGCCAATAGAAGGGAGACAGTATAATTGGATGGATTTAAGAATGCTAGGAAGCTGGATGTTGGAATAATGATTAGTTACCCCGATAATGAGTCCAGGGATTACAGGTGATGAGATGGGCCATAACCCACAGGCCCCAGGACCTGCCAAAAAGCAAGCACGCTCTTGCTGAAGGAAAAAACCCTTGAAGAAGTTACGATTTTATCGACAGATGATCTTATAGGAGTAACGCAAAACTTGAGAGTTGTGAAGAAACGATAGATGTTTGTTTGGCTTGCAGAATCAATTGATTTATCCGAACTTAGTTCGTCGACAAGAGAAATTCTGCAATGCTTGTGAGGATGACCGAGTGTTAGAATGTGAGATTCGCTAAACCATATACAGGGTAATGATTTGGGTGCGGGATGGATTGATCACCATACCGACTTACTCTTATTATTCACCTTGTTATACGGGATGGTAAATCTGAGTGACTTACCTATAGCAGAGAGACGACGATCAAAACCTTGTTTGAACCCTAGAATGGTATAGCAATTTTTCCCTTGTACGCGGCAGTTGCTGCCAACCATAGGTTATACGGTGAGGTTCAACCCATAACCATTTCCTACAGGAGAAACCATAAATTGTTGACCACCATGAGATATCGATATTTGTTTAGTATTGGCGCCAGACCCATCAGCTATGGAGACCTAGTCTCCGAATAACCTTACCAAGATAAAAGGACATAAGAATCGAGAAAAAAAAGGTTATGCCACTGCGGAAGAGCCCAAGGAAGGAATTATACTGAAGATCTGAGAAGACCGGCCCTGTCAATAATAAGGATGAGGTATATGAGTATTGATGGGACCGTAACGATGCTTCTAAGGGTGGTAGCACCCCAGACCCCCTGAGAAGACCCCAAACCCTAACCTATTTCTTGCTAGCCTCTCCGAATCTCAAGGACGAGATTCATTTTAAGGGTGGTAGGTTTGTAACATCCCAAAATTCTAAATTTTGGAATGTTATAATAAATAAATAGATTTGATTTATTGTTTGTTTGTTGTGTGATTGATTGACTGAAAGTGAGTGAAATTCGAAACTTTTTGAAAGTTAAATGAGAGGGAATAGAAGGACTTTCCCAAACTTTCATTTTTGCATTTGTAATCTCCGTGAATTCAAATTAATTTCATCATAAAACCCTAGAGAGAAGATGACATGCCTTCTTCCATTTAATTAAATGAAAAAGGGTTTTGAAAAGATTTGAATTTTATCTGGAAATATTTTTCCAATTCAGAAACTTTAAGCAACTCAATGAAATTCATGAGAGAAGATAAAATGACTTCTTCAAAACATATGAAATATGAGTTGGAAGTTTTAAAAGAGTTAAATTCAAAACTCCTTTGAAATTATTTTCAATTTGGAGTTATTTGGTTTTATTCAAATTATTTTTCTCCAAAAATAAAATATATGGAAAATAGGGTAAAATGATTCCCTGCATGAGAAAATTGGAGAGAAATAAATTTGAATTTATTTTGGTATTTTTAAAATGATTTTTATTGGATTTTTTAGTATCGCAGTAGCACTGTTTGATTTATTTGAATTTTTGTGTATTTTATTTGATGCTAGAAAAATGTCCATGCTGTAGGAAAATTGTTTCTAAAAATTTTGATATATTATATGCCTAGGTTCTATTTTATTTTTTAGATTTATTTTATTTTCGTTGTTTTAAAAAAAACTCCTAGGCCACCGAACTGGGTCGGCCCAGCAAATCGCCAGGCCATGGCCCAGCCGGCCCGACGCCGCACCCCGGTCGTCCCCGACCTCCAGCGGGGAGTCCGGCTCCCGCCCGACACCGTCGGCGCTGCCGTCTCCGCCCCGGTCTCCTCCACCGCCTCAACCTCACCCCTCCTCTAGGTCTCCCTTCCACCACATAAATACCGGACCCCGGTCACGTTCCCCTTGACCCCGCCGCCGCCCTTTTCTCCCTCAAGCCGCGCCACCCCGCATCTCGCCGCCGCACTTCATGCTTGTGTCGCTCCACCGCACTTCGCCCGCGCCACCTGCGCCGCCGTCCCGCGCTCCGCCCTCGCCGCGCGCTCGCCTCCGCGCCGCGCCACTCGCCCGCCGGAGCCCCACGCCGCATCGCCGGAGCTCGCCGATCCGCCGCTGCCATCGGAAACCTCCGCCGCCAGTTTATTTCCCGAACCGGTACAAAACCGTTAACTTGTCCGGTTTTTATTTATAGGTTGGTTTTCACTTATTAGATCGGTTTATTTTCTAGGTTAATTTAATTTGTAAACAGTCGTTATGTTAGCTTCTGCAGTGAACGAGCTCGTCCTTTAGTTCAACGTAGCGAACGTTCGTTCGATAGGATTTTTCTTTTTCTTTTTAATTTCGGCCAGGGACCTATATGTAGTGTTTTTTACAGATTAGTCCCTAGTCTTAAAGTGATCACTACTTTTTGCTCGTTAGTCGGAATTAGATGAAACCAACACCCAATTCTTTGTTATGATCTCCTCTAACCATTAAAATAACTTAAACATATTTTTGAAAGTTTTAAAATTTGAATTCAAACAGTTTTGTATTTGAACTTCGTTTGATCGTAACTTGAGTTTTATAACTCTAATTTAGTTGATTCTTTTTGCAAATTAAAGCTCTTGACCTAAACTTTATGATAAGGCCAAATACACATAATTTTGGTACTGTTAGAAATTGTTTCATGTTGCAAGAGTTATTTTCTTGGTTTTGATGCTTTCCTAATTGTCTTCTTCGTTCTTTCGGATCTTTTGAGTGATTGCTATTGTTTGCTTACGATAGATTGACCGAAGTGTGACAAGTATAACTATCAAGAGTTATGAGTGCGAATCATCTTCATCAATAGTACAAGGCAAGTTCACACTTTGATCATACTTTTCATTACCCAGTTTTTATGCATTAGTTCCAACCCTCAAACATTGCATGAGTAGGATTGATAACATGTGGGTATTGGGAAGTAGTTGATGAGGTAGGAACCTATTGTCTTGCATTCAAACCTTGGGAGTTAATTCTACGTTATGCTCATACTGCTTTGCTGAGCTCGTAGACTTGGATTGGTTCAGTGTTTCATGAAAGATGTGAGAGTTATTATTTAATGGTTAACTTAAGGTGGCTACTTTAATACACATCTGGGTGGAATGGTAGGGGCACTCTGGAGCACCCAGTGGTTTGCCCGGGCACCTGGAGAACCCAGTGCTTTCCCAATGGGATCGCGGAGGACCCGTGTGATCACCCTATGGAATGCCACCCAGGCTCAAAGGGATCATAAGACTATTCATGTTAGAAACTTCCATGTGCAGCCACAAGCCATTATGGGCTCTGGCATAGTTGAGTACGTTGCATGAGCTCTCGAAGAGGTGGACTAGCAGATGTAGGGGGATTGTAGGTGTACCGGTCCACCCGAAGTAGAGAGTAAATGTTTCTGAAAGACTGTGTCTCGGTCATCCGCTTCTCAAACACCATGTAGTGCGAGAAATCCAACGGAGGAGATCGAGTCTTGTGGGGAAAAGTCCGCAAACCTCTGCAGAGTGTACAAACAAATCATGATTAGTCGTGTCCCCGGTTATGGACATCTTGAGTATCTGGTTCTTGAATTATCCTGTTGATCTCAACACTTTACCTAATCAATTTGTTTGGTTAATGATTATTATTTTGGGATTGAGTTGGAGGAACCTTCTCAATGTTTTCAACAAACTTTGTAGTTAAATAAAAATATATTCCTTTGCAGTAGGGAAAATTGGCTTTTCGCAAAAACATGTTAACCATAGAGCCTCCACCAACCAAATATGCATGTAGTGATAGCTATTATTCATCAGTGTCCTATGGTGTGAATTTGACAGTACATTCAATATATTGACCCTTTGTGGCTGCAACGTCTCATCTTGCAGGATTCTTATGATGAGTAAGTGATATGTTAGGGTTACAATTTCTACACTCAACTTTGCCGTTGGTGTTGATGGGAATCTACAACCTTGTTGTTACTTCCGCTATTTGGATTGAGGTAATAGTATTTACGTTATTTATACATGTGATTTATCTCTGTTATAAATCCTCGAGTATTGTGTGTGTCAGCATACCGATCCAGGGATGACACTTAAGCACAGAGACTTGACCGTCTGAGGTCGGGTCGCTACAATTCATGGACTTTCTATGGGCCTTATGATCCATGGGCCTTCTACGGGTCGTAGGGTCCATTGGTCTTCTACGGGCCGTAGGATCCATGGGCCTTCTACGAGGCATATAATCATTTCGCCAAACATGGGTTGTACTATTCGTGGACCATAATGGGCCCTTAATAGGCCGTATTTGATAACTCTATGAAAACAACCCAACAGGTTAACGGACCACAAACGGGCCCAATGTAAACAAGGGCTGAATTTGGCCCCCAAACGGAACAGGCCAGTAATGGACCCGAACTAACCGAATTCTAGAAATGAGCCCAAGAATAAATGGGCCCTTAGAAGGCTGAAAGTTAACACGGGCTGGAAACGGCCGACGGAATAATGGGCCGTTAATGGGTATAAAGTGATACACTGTTCATTATGGGCCAGTTTCATCTCGGGCCTTTATTGGGCCCATAGTTATGAAGGGCCTCATATGGGCCGAAAGATATCATGGGCCATACATGGGCCGGAAGTAACAACAGGCTGGAATCATATTGGACGGCCTAGATGAAGCTGCTCGGCTTAATTCTGATAGGTAGTAACGGGCCATGAGTTAGCAGGTCATAAATGGGCTATATACGAACATGTCATTAACAGGCTTTCCGTGGGCCGGTCCGTTACCTTTTGACCAAGTCAAACGGGCCGGCCTTTTCAACGGAATGGGCCTCTGTTGGGCCGTGCCACGTGTCGACGTATCATAGGTGCCTCCTGTCTAATGAATGGATGACATCTGTCCCAACGGTGAGCCAACACATGTTTCCTCCGGCCAATGAGAATTTTACATGTGGAAAATCCTCATTGGTCCGGGCTGTTAGCGGGTTATCGGATCCAAAACCGGACCCGATAGCTTAACGGTGACCTGTTATGGTGGATGCCACGTGTCGGTTACCCTTGACTAAAGCACTTCCATGACGCGTGATTTATCGTCATGGAAGTGGACACTTCCGTGATGATAATTTTGGTAATGTCATTGAACACTTCTACGACATCACATGTATGACTATATTTATTCTGTCATAAAATTGTCATGGATGTACATGCATGACAGAAAATGTGACCTACTATGACAAACACATATCATCACAGAAGTGTCTTTTTTTGTAGTGGGAGGAGCCGGCAGTGGAGCATGATCTAGATAACATCAACCAGCTTTGCGTCGGTGTCTATTATGTTGTTGACGCACTTATGCAACACCTTCATGCGAGCCATACACCCCCCAGTCCGGGCTCTTGGTGGTCCATGAGGCCAGTCTGGTAGGGGGTCCAGACCTGAATGCGGGAGCCGCTCCCCAGGCGGCATCCCCCGGCTTGGTGATATAAAACCACTCCTTTTGCCACATCCTGACAGTGTCGATGAAGTGGCGGTCCGTCCACTGTACTCGCGTCAGTTTACTAATCATGGCCCTGCCATTGTCCGCATGCTTGCCGCCAACCACTTTGGGCTTAACATTGAACACCTTCAGCCACAAACAAAAGTGCGGTCAGACTCGAAGGAGCGCTTCACAGAAGACGATGAAGGTCGAGATGTGGAGGAGTGAATTGGGGCTAGGTCGTGAAAATCCCGTAAAAGAACATCAACCCCCTTATGAAGGGGTGCAGAGGAAATTCGAGCCCCCTAAGGAAATGGGGGAGGAATACAACCCTTTCACCTAGCTCGGGTGTGGGGATGATCTGGCCCTCTTCAGGGGCCTGATGGGGAATGTTGTCCGACAACTAGCAGGCCTCCTTCAGCTTCAAGATGTCCCCATCAATGACAGAGGAGGCCTCCCACTTCCCATTGGCACCGGATCCGGCCATGGTCGAAGGAGGAGAAGTAGGATTTGCTGTGGAAGCAGAAAAAGAGGGCATTGGAGCTCTGAGGGTCTGTGTGAGCGGAGGGTGAGGAAGGCGTGGTATGCTGACTATAGCAGCCCCCCTTTATAGACTGTTGATAGGCTAGGGGTTCCTTTTTCCACGCCATTGGCTCCTCCACTCCTTGATATCCCCACAACGTTATGTGTGGGGAGGGGAATCAAAATCATTAACCATATCCCCCGAAAGGTGGGACACGATCTCCACCTCGAGGGGACGTGCCAAACGTGACGTCGGCCTCGAGCCGCGCTTCAAGAAATAGTAAATGCTCGGCGTTATAGCCAGCGGCGACTCTACGTTGAAAGAGAAAAAATTGTCAAATGAAGGCACTATTTGCACTGGAGTGGTTTTTTTTCATTGCCTTCGTCGTTATGTATAACTACCGTTTCAGATTCCGGACATCACTTGGAGCCAAACATAGGGAAAACATATTGAAGAACTCACCTCGCAAGCTGAACACTGTTTGGGTGAGCGGAAGCCGGATACAAGCCTTGGCATTAGAGGTAAGTTCGGGGGCTACTGAGGGAGTCACGGACTAAGGGGTCCTTGGGGCGACGGCCCATTGAGTATGGGCCGGACTGGTGGAGCCATTTAGTGGCAAGAGATCTATGAAGTCGTGGTGTGCCCTCCAAGTCAAGAAGGCACAAAATCTCTTTTCCCTTATTGTAATTTATCTTTGGTAACCCTAACCCTACCGGTGTCTATATAAACCGAGGGTTGTGCTTTTGAGCTACAGCTACATTCATCACATCATCTCCTTAGGGTTTACCTCATGTTGATCTCGAGGTAGATCTACTCTATAAACCATACTATACATCCAATACAATCAAGCAGGACGTAGGGTATTACCTCTTCGAGAGGGCTCGAACCTGGGTAAACACTATGTTCATCGTCCCTTGTTCCCCATCAATCCTACATCCATAGCTCGAGACCCCCTACCCTGAGGTCTCCCAGTTTTGACACCGACACCGGTGGTTCATCCAGCGGCCCGTGCGGTGGTCTGTAGGGGGATAATAAGAGGCGAGGAAGAAGAAGGGCTAGGAGACATAGGATCTTCATCCAACCGCCTGAAATGGTCGACGGACCCAAATGACGAAAGTCATGTGACTTGCATGTAGACATTCTCATATATTCAGTACCATCATCGTAGGTGCTTCGAGACGTACGTGCAAGCAGTGTTCCTCAACCCATCAAGATTTTTTTTTTAAAGCAGTGCTCCTCAACCCATCAAGCTAAACAACATGCCACTCATAATTCCAAACTTAGTTGCTCAAATACGAATCTGATATGATGCTGACATGTACTAAAACATAGAATGTTTAATTGGTCAGTTAATGTTCTGACTCTACTTTTGAAAAGCACAGGCGCCACATATCGAGGGATAGCAGGGCGTTGCATTCTTTATGCGCTCTGGTTCATCATGTGTGGGCAACGAACATTTTATTATCCAAAATCTACTTTCTCTTCTTTAGCATGCTCCTCTTTTGTTTTTGTTTTATAAGCACTCTCTCCATTCCTAAATATAAGTCTTTGTAGAGATTCCTCCATGGACTACATACGAAGCAAAATGAGTGAATCTACACTCTAAAATGTATCTACATACATCCGTATGTGATCCATAGTGGAATCTCTACAAAGACTTGTATTTAGGAACAGAGGGAGTATAATAGTAGTACAGTATGTTCCTTGTAGTGAAGAGGAGCATGGATATTTGCAGTGTACAAGTCTATTCGGTCGCTTGTCATGGACGCTCTCAACTCTTCGTGTTGGTCTTCATGTCTCTTATCATGGACGCTTTCAACTCTTCGTATTCGGTCATATGTGTCGCCTTTGAGAGTTAGACTGATAGTAACAGTACTGTGCCTTTAATTGTAGAGAGCTAGTATCCGAAGCCTTTCTAGCCATACCAGCAATACTAGCACATATTTTCCAGAAAGTTCCACCTTCCTGGTTTTACTCTTGATGCTTAGGGTTTCCCATTATATCTACACTATGATCTGTGTAGGTGCTTTGTGTCCTACTAGCAGCAGTCCACCTTTTAAAGCTAAATAACACACCAATCATACGCCCTACACTTCTTCAAATACAAATGTGATATGATACTGACATTAGCTAATAGACACACATTTAATTGGTTAGCTAATGCTCCCACTTGAGTTTCCAAATGCATGTGGTCACATATAGAGAGACATCATAGAATGGCATTTCTTTGGGAAATCTGATTCATCATGGGTGGGTAACCAACATTGTATAGAGAGAAGCGAAATCTCAATAATATGCTTCCCCTTATATTCTTTAACACGTTCCTCTTCTATTCTTCTTCAGTAAGTACAGTCTGTTCCTTGTTAGGAAAGCAAGCAGGTACATCTGTAGTCGACAACTCTATTGGGCCACTTCTGCTACATGATTTCAGCACTTCGAGTTGGTCTACCATAATATCCAGGAAATGGTGGGAACCGTGTGGTCTTTGATAGACTAGACTGATAGTAATAGCAGTGCGCCTTCAGATGAATAGAGCTGACCTGTAGGTGATCGATAGGTTGCATATTAGTAGCGGTAATACAACCATGTATTTTCCAGCCAATTTTGCTTTCCTGATTTATTTAAGGTTGTTATGGTGTACCCCTTTTATCTACACTACGATCTGCCTAGTGGATGTGCGCTCTCATTATCATGGTTTAGCAATAAACTTTCTATACGATATTACTATTATGAACCAATAATCTGCCAAATATCCTTACATTTGGAGCTCCCAATAGGGAGCCTATTTTTTGTGTAGTTGTGCCAGATTATATTAATCTACGCACCAAATTATAGCACACATGGGCTCTCTCATCAGAATCCAGTGATAGCACACAAGAGTTTATAGGGAGGCCCTATTATATTAGAATATTCTCTGCATTACAAACATAATCTCACTACTATTTATGTTTTCATGTTTCTCAGATGTTTTATGTAATCACAATGAATATAAGAATGCGCACATCAGAAGAATTGCAAAATAGTTCAATGGGTAACAAACTTGTCATCAAGGGATTGAGGTCCATTGTGGATGCAATGAAACCACATGCTCCCGACCTATAGATTCATATTCAGAATATGATCCTAATGAATATTCTGAGCTCAAGGAGTAAAAGCCAAATGGCCTATCCAGTTCACCCAATAAGGTGCCTGTTCTAATTTGGCAAGGTTTTATTGGTTGCACGTATATTGCATAGGGTGTCTTGCATTTCTTTTGCTTTGTTGCACCGCCATCTGCGTAGTTTACTCATAATATATGTGAAGATGTCATGCCCATCCATTATCAATACATATTCCATTTGTCGTCATACGATGTTCTTCCATTCAAATGTTGTTCTTGTGCTTCAGACATCCAAAAAGAAGAGGGTGATTGCAGAACCTGAAGGAGTACAAGCAAAGTCCTTGAAAAGGTGGTGGTACCGGAGAAATCAGATAGCACCCCACTTATATTGGCGATAGAACCAGCGTCGCAAAACCTAGAATATCGCAACTATGCTAGTCCTATTGCTGCACTTACATTCATACCTGGTGGATTATGTGACATCATTGTGCATTATAGATTGCTTATCCACTATTCTCTCCAAATTATCATATCTATATTAATGCTTACATTATTGTAGAATAAACCCAATGCTTATGAAGAAATTTAGTTATGCATTGTTCTTGTAAGTATCTGTTGTCCTTCATCATTGTACTTATATTGTTAGCTAGTTCTTCATGTACACTTTGCAGATTATTTTCCCTTGCCCTCCATTTTCTACACATCAGATCTATATTTTTTACTCTTGCGGAAATAGTGAACAAAACCAATGCTACTGAAGAAGTTTGCATGTATGCTATATTTATATTTGTACTTTGCATCTTAGCTTAAATAATCGCCATCTGTTCCTGTCGTGGCTTTGTCACGGCAGATGTCCTAGTGTGAGGACTTAGTCATGAGGTCAACGCATCTATGTGGTATCTTGAAGGGGTTGAGCGGAATCGAGAGACGCAACACACAAGACAAGGATTTAGACAGCTTCGGACCCAGGAAACATCATCCGATAATAGCCCTACATGCTGTTTGTGGCTAGGTCTCATTATGCTCATGAGGGAGTCGCCGCATAAGCCGGCTCTCCTTGTGGTGTCTAGCCCTAGAGATTATTTTCCCTCCCTCTTGGGGTGCCCTGCCCCTCCTTATATATGTTGAAGGGGTGGGTTACATGACTAGTCCTATTAGTAATAGGATTACTCTATTACAAGTGGAGTCCTAGTCTTGCTTCCTTTGTAGGAGAATATTCTTTATGCCTTTCATCTTAAGTCGGCCTATCATCATACGAACTGGCATACTGGGCCTTGGGCCTTGTCGTCTGTCCGACCCGCCCGCTGGGTTACTAATGAGCCGCCAAGATCAGGCGAGTTACCCATGAGTCACCAAGCTTCGGGCGGGTCACCAGTGAGTCGCCAAGATCCATCCGGGTCATACATCCAGTCGGGTTACACCACGGGGTATATCCCCAACATTAGCCCCCAGTTTAATTTGGATTTATCCATGTTAAACTGATCTGCAACATAAACACAAGAACAAATTTGACTGGTTGTACTTCGGGTTAAGAACTCTTGTAAGCCGGCACCTGATCATCCTTAAGTCCTTGTCATTTCCTTCTAGAAAATCCGGGTCAATAGACCAGCTTCATAATCAATTTGCTTGTAAAAGAAATATTGTAAATAAATAAATAATCCATTTGAATTGGCCTTCAATGCTCTGACTTGAAAAAATATTGGTTTTGAAATATTCAGCCGGCTTGTAGAACTTGCTGAGTTATGTTTTCCAAAATCACCGGGTTATAAAAAATGATGACTCCGGGTCATGACTGTTATAGACACTGGGTCATGATTGTTGTCAACGTCGGGTCACACAATTAGTCTTCCCGATTTGCCCAAAACCGAGAATTTGAAGATGTTCCCCCTTTATATGCATATTACCTATAGCCCCCAAGTATTAAGAGGAGAACATAGTGATAGCTTAAGACTTGTTTCGATATAAATGTTGCAACCTTGAAGAAATCCAAATTGTTCATCCCAGTCACCAGTTAAAACTGAATATTCCACATATGTAGCCCCCAAGTGTCGGGTTGTTATTCTTGCAGCAACCTGGGACTTGTAATTGCCTTATACTCATAAAAACTTCAACCAAAGTAGCCCCCAAGGGTCGGGTCATTATGCAATAATGAGTAGGGACTTGATACGTCTCCAACGTATCTATAATTTTTGATTGTTCCATGCTATATTATATCCTGTTTTGGACATTATTGGAATTTATTATACACTTTTATATTATTTTTGGGACTAACCTATTAACCGGAGGCCCAGCCCAGAATTGTTTTTTTGCCTATTTTAGGGTTTCACCGAAAAAGAATATCAAATGGAGTCCAAACGGAATGAAACCTTCGGGAATGTGATTTTCGGAAGGAACATGATCTAGAGGACTTGGACCCTACGTCAAGCAATCAACCAGGAAGGCACAAGGTAGGGGGGCATGCCTACCCCCCCCCCCCAGGTGCGCCCTCCACCCTCATGGGGACCACGTTGCTCCACCGACATACTCCTTCCTCCTATATATACCTATGTACCCCCAAACTACCAGATACGGAGCCAAAACCCTAATTCCACCGCCGTAACTTTCTGTATCCACGAGATCCCATCTTGGGGCCTTTTTCGGAGCTCCGCTGGAGGGGGTATCGATCACGGAGGGCTTGTACATCAACACCATAGCCCCTCCGATGAAGTGTGAGTAGTTTACTTCAGACCTACGGGTCCATAGTTATTAGCTAGATGGCTTCTTCTCTCTTTTTGGATCTCAATACAAAGTTCTCCCCCTCTATTATGGAGATCTATTCGATGTAATCTTCTTTTGCGATGATCAAGTTTATCTATGAAGAATATTTGAATCTTCTCTTAATTCTTTTATGTATGATTGGTTATCTTTGCAAGTCTCTTCGAATTATCAGTTTGGTTTGGCCTACTAGATTGATCTTTCTTGCAATGGGAGAAGTGCTTAGCTTTGGGTTCAATCTTGCGGTGTCCTTTCCCAATGACAGTAGGGGCAGCAAGGCACGTATTGTATTGTTGCCATCGAGGATAACAAGATGGGGTTTATATCATATTGCATGAGTTTATCCCTCTACATCATGTCATCTTGCTTAAAGCATTTTACTTGCATCTTTATTTATCTTTATCATAAAAATACCAAAAATATTATCTTATCATATCTATCAGATCTCACTCTTGTAGGTGACCATGAAGGGATTGACGACCCCTTTATCGCGTTGGTTGCGAGGAGTTTATTTGTTTGTGTAGGTGCGAGGGACTCGTGCGTGGCCTCCTACTAGATTGATACCTTGGTTCTCAAAAACTGAGGGAAATACTTACGCTGCTCTGCTGCATCACCCTTTCCTCTTCAAGGGAAAACCAACGCAGTGCTCAAGAGGTAGCAAGAAGGATTTCTGGCGCCGTTGCCGGGGAGTCTACGCAAAAGTCAACATACCAAGTACCCATCACAAACCCTTATCTCCCGCATTACATTATTTGCCATTTGCCTCTTGTTTTCCTCTCCCCCACTTCATCCTTGCCGTTTTATTCGCCCTCTCTCTCCATCCTCCCTCTCTTTCTCTATTCGCCTCTTTTCGCCCGTTTCTTGTTTGCTTGAGTGTCGGATTGCTTGCTTGTCATGATGGCTCTATCTAGATTTGGTGATCTCCACCTTAAAAGGTTAGAAGAGATCGAAAGCAACGTCGGGAGTTTTATGGTCTTACAATTTGAGCATAATAATTTCTTTAGAAATGAGCTCAAAGAAAAAAAAAGCTTTATGGGTTATATGAATAAAGAGATCGATGATATGTCTAAAGAATTTGATGGTTTGAAATCTTAGATTGCTCATCTTGAGAAGTTAATAGCTGAAGTTTCGGATAAGCAAGCCACCTTAGTTAATAAGATGGCCGCTAAGCCGGAATTTTTTTGGAAGATAAAGATGAAGATCTAAAAGTTATTGATGTGTCCCATATTAAATCTTTGTTTTGCAATATGAATCTTGATAATTATAGGACTGAATATGATCCACCTTTACCTAGAAGATGTTCCAAAAATTCAGAGTCTTTAGATCTTGATGCTAAAATTGTTAAAAGTGGGATTGAAAAAGTCAAAACTTTAAATATTAATGAACCCACTATTTTGGATTTCAAGGAATTTAATTAGGATAATTGTTCTTTGATAGATTGTATTTCCCGGTTGCAATCCGTGCTAAATTCTCCTCATGCTTATAGTCAAAATAAAGCCTTTACCAAACATATCGTTGATGCTTTGATGCAATCTTATGAAGAAAAACTTGAGTTGGAAGTTTCTATCCCTAGAAAACTTTATGATGAGTGGGAACCTACTATTAAAATTAAAATTAAAGATCATAAATGCTATGCTTTGTGTGATTTGGGTGCTAGTGTTTCCACAATTCCAAAGACTTTGTGTGATTTGCTAGGTTTTCGTGATTTTGATGATTGCTCTTTAAACTTGCACCTTGCGGATTCCACTATTAAGAAACCTATGGGAAGAATTAATGATGTTCTTATTGCTGCAAATAGGAATTATGTACCCGTGTATTTTATTGTTCTTGACATAGATTGCAATCCTTCATGTCCTATTATTCTTGGTAGACCTTTCCTTAGAAGGATTGGTGCAATTATTGATATGAAGGAAGGGAATATTAGATTCCAATTTCCGTTAAGGAAAGGCATGGAACACTTCACTAGAAAGAAAATTAAATTACCTTATGAATCTATCAGGAGAGCCACTTATGGATTGCCTTCCAAAGATGGCAATACCTAGATCTATCCTTGCTTTTATGCCTAGCTAGGGGCGTTAAACGATAGTGCTTGTTGGGAGGCAACCCAATTTTATTTTTATTCCTTGATTTTTGCTCCTGCTTAGTAATAAATAATTTATCTATCCTCTGTTTTGGTTGTGTTTTTTTGTGTTTAATTAGTTTTTGTGCCAAGTAGAACCGTTTGGAAGACTTGGGGAAATTCTTTTTAATCTTGCTGTAAAAAAACAGAAACTTTAGCGCTCGCGAGAACTGCTGCCATTTTTATTTGGAAAGTTCTATTTATTTAATTATTTTTTCATATGATTAATAGATAAATTCCTCACGTCCAGCAATTTATTTTATAATTTTTGGGGTTCCATAACTTGCGTTAGCTGCAGATTACTACAGACTGTTCTGTTTTTGACAGATTCTGTTTTCCGTGTGTTGTTTGCTTATTTTGATGAGTCTATGGCTAGTAAAATAGTTTATAAACCATAGAGAAGTTGAAATAAAGTAGGTTTAACACCAATATAAATAAAGGTTGAGTTCATTACAGTACTTTTAAGTGATGTTTTGTTTTCTTTCGCTAACGGAGCTCACGAGATTTTCTACTTTAAGTTTTGTGTTGTGAAGTTCTCAAGTTTTGGGTAAAGATTTGATGGATTATGGAACAATGAGTGGAAAGAGCCTAAGCTTGGGGATGCCCATGGCACCCCCAAGATAATCTAGGGACACCTAAAAGCCAAAGCTTGGGGATGCCCCGGAAGGCATCCCCTCTTTCGTCTACTTCTATCGGTAGCTTTACTTGGAGCTATATTTTTATTTACCACATGATATGTGTTTTGCTTGGAGCGTCTTGTATCATTTGAGTCTTTATTTGTTAGTTTTCCACAATCATCCTTGCTGCACACACCTTTTTAAGAGAGACACACATGATTCAGAAATTGTTAGAATACTCTATGTGCTTCACTTATATCTTTTGAGTTACATATTTTTTGCTCTAGTGCTTCACTTATATCTTTTAGAGCACGATGGTGGATTTGTTTTATAGATACTTTTGTTCTCTCATGCTGCACTTATATTATTTTGAGCGTCCTACAAAACAGCATGGTAATTTGCTTTAATTATTTTAGGCATTCAATATTAATAATAAAATTTTCTTATGAGTGTGTTGAATACTATGAGAAGATTGAAACTTGATAATTGTTTTCAGATATGAAGATGGTGATATTAGAGTCGTGCTAGTTGAGTAGTTATGAATTTGAGAAATGCTTGTGTTGAAGTTTGTGATTCCCGTAGCATGCATGTATGGTGAATTGTTATGTTAAGAAGTCGGAGCATGATGTATTTTTTGATTGTCTTCCTTATGAGTGGCGGTCGGGGACGAGCGATGGTCTTTTCCTACCAATCTATCCCCCTAGGAGCATGCGCGTAGTACTTTACTTTCATAACTAATATATTTTTGCAATAAGTATGTGAGTTCTTTATGACTAATGTTGATCCATGGATTATACGCACTCTCACCCTTCCACCATTGCTAGCCTCTCTAATATCGTGCACCTTTTGCCGGTATCATACATCCACCATATATCTTCCTAAAAACACCCACCTATCATGGCATTTCCATAGCATTCCGAGATATATTGCCATGCAACTTTCCATCGTTCCATTTACTATGACACGCTCCATCATTGTCATATTGCTTCGCATGATCATGTAGTTGACATTTTAGATGTGGCAAAGCCACCATTCATAATTCTTTCATATAAGTCACTCATGCATCATTGCTATCCCGATATACCGTCGGAGGCATTCATATAGAGTCATACTTTGTTCTAGTATCGAGTTGTAATCATTGAGTTGTAAATAAATAGAAGTGTGATGATCATCATTCATAGAGTATTGTCCCAATAAAAAAGAGAAAGGCCAAAAAAAGAATAAATAAATAAATAAATAAAAGGGGCAATACTATTATCCTTTTTGCCACACTTGTGCTTCAAAGTAGCACCATGATCTTCATGATAGAGAGTCTCCTATGCTATCACTTTCATATACTAGTGAGAATTTTTCATTGTAGAACTTGGCTTGTATATTCCAACGATGGGCTTCCTCAAAATGCCCTAGGTCTTCGTGAGCAAGCAAGTTGGATGCACACCCACTTAGTTCTTTTTGTTGAGCTGTCATATACTTGTAGCTCTAGTGTATCCGTTGCATGACAATCCCTACTCACTCACATTGATATATATTAATGGGCATCTCCATAGCCCATTGATACGCCTAGTTGATGTGAGACTATCTTCTCCTTTTTTGTCTTCTCCAAAACCACCATTCTATTCCACATATAGTGCTATGTCCATGGCTCACGCTCATGTATTGCGTGAAGATTGAGGAAGTTTGAGAACATCAAAAGTATGAAACAACTGCTTGGCTTTTCATCGGGGTTGTGCATGATTTAAATACTTTGTGTGGTGAAGATGGAGCATAGCCAGACTATATGATTTTGTAGGGATAACTTTCTTTGGCCATGTTATTTTGAAGAGACATAATTGCTTAGTCAGTATGCTTGAAGTATTATTATTTCTATGTCAATATTGAACTTTTTTCTTGAATCTTTCGGATCTGAATATTCATACCACAATTAAGAGAATTACATTGAAATTATGCCAAGTAGCATTCCACATCAAAAATTCTGTTTTTATCATTTACCTACTCGAGGACGACCAGGAATTAAGCTTGGGGATGCTTGATACGTCTCCAATGTATCTATAAATTTTGATTGTTCCATGCTATATTATATCCTGTTTTGGAAATTATTGGGATTTATTATACACTTATATATTATTTTTGGGACTGACCTATTAACCGAAGGCCCAGCCCAGAATTGATGTTTTTTTGCCTATTTTAGGGTTTCACAGAAAAAGAATATCAAACGGAGTCCAACCGGAATGAAACCTTTGGGAACGTGATATTCGGAACGAACATGATCCAGAGGACTTGGACCCTACGTCAAGCAATCAACCAGGAAGGCATGAGGTAGGGGGCGCGCCTACCCTCCCCAGGCGCACCCTCCACCCTCGTGGGGCCCATGTTGTTCCACCGACGTACTCCTTCCTCCTATATATACCTACGTACCCAAAAACTACCAGATACGGAGCCAAAACCCTAATTCCACCACCGTAACTTTTTGTATCCACGAGATCCCATCTTGGGGCCTTTTCCGGAGCTCCGCCGGAGGGGGTATCGATCACGGAGGGCTTCTACATCAACAACATGGCCCCTCCGATGAAGTGTGAGTAGTTTACTTCAGACCTACAGGTCCATAGTTATTAGCTAGATGGCTTCTTCTCTCTTTTTGGATCTCAATACAAAGTTCTCCCCCTCTCTTGTGGAGATATATTCAATGTAATCTTCTTTTGCGGTGTGTTTGTTGAGATCGATGAATTGTGGGTTTATGATCAAGTTTATCTATGAAGAATATTTGAATATTCTCTGAATTATTTTATGTATGATTGGTTATCTTTGCAAGTCTCTTTGAATTATCATTTTGGTTTGGCCTACTAGATTGGTCTTTCTTGCAATGGGAGAAGTGCTTAGTGAGGGAGTCCTGGATTAGGGGGTCTCCGGACAGCCGGACTATATCCTTTGGCCGGACTGTTGGACTATGAAGATACAAGATTGAAGACTTCGTCCTGTGTCCAGATAGGACTCTACTTGGCGTGGAAGGCAAGCTAGGCAGTACGGACATGGATATCTCCTCCTTTGTAACCGACCTTGTGTAACCCTAACCTTCTCCGGTGTCTATATAAACCGGAGGGTTTTAGTCCGTAGGACAAGAGACAATCATACCATAGGCTAGCTTCTAGGGTTTAGCCTCTCCGATCTCGTGGTAGATCCACACTTGTAATACCCATATCATCAAGAATAAATCGAGAAGGACATAGGGTTTTACCTCCATCAAGAGGGCCCGAACCTGGGTAAAACATGGTGTCCCCTGCCTCCTGTTACCATCCGCCTAGACGCACAGTTCGGGACCCCCTACCCGAGATCTGCCGGTTTTGACACCGACATTGGTGCTTTCATTGAGAGTTCCTCTGTGTCGTTGCCGTTAGGCTTGATGTCTCCTTCTATCATCGATAGCGATGCAGTCCGGGGTGAGACTTTTCTCCCCGGACAGATCTTTGTGTTCGGCGGCTTCGCACTGCGGGCCAACTCGCTTGGCCATCTGGAGCAGATCGAAAGCTACGCCCCTGGCCATCAGGTCAGGTTTGGAAGCTTAAATTACACGGCCGATATCCGCGGAGACTTGATCTTCGACGGATTCGAGCCCCTGCCTTGTGCGCCACGCGGTCAGAATGAGTACGATTTAGCTCTACCATCGGACCGTATTCAGGAGATCGCACCGGCAGCCGCTCCGAGCCTCAATTCGGAGCCAATTGCGCCATCCATGGACGGGTGGATAGACCCCGTCACGGAGGCCATATCCTCAGCGGCGATCGAGCCGAATATCGACCTTACGCTTTACGAGAGCCGTGTTGCCAAACTGCCGGATCCTTCCCCGGCCACGGACTCCGAACCGCCGGCGCCCGTGCCTATCAAATCCGACTGGGCGCCAATCATGGAGTTCACCTCCGTGGATATCTTTCAGCACTTGCCCTTCGGCGACATACTGAATTCATTAAAGTCTCTCTCCTTGTCAGGAGAGTCCTGGCCGAACTATGTCCGGCAGGATTGGGATGCGGATGATGAAGAAATTCGCCGCCCACCCACCACCCACTTAGTAGCCACTGTCGATGACTTAACCGACATGCTCGACTTCGACTCCGAAGACATCGACGGTATGGACGACGATGCAGGAGACGAACAGGAACCACTGCCCACAGGGCACTGGACGCCCACTTCATCACATGACGTATACATGGTGGACACACCAAAAGAAAACGACGACGAGGAACGGAAGGACGCAACGAAGGGTTGTCCCCTCGAGAAGCAGTCAAAGTGGCGGCATAAGCGCCGCTCCAAATCCCGCCTCGGTAGAAACAGCGATCATATAGACCCATCGTTAGAGCAGGGTGAACCATCGCCGGACCACGGCAACACGGAGAATCAAACCGAACAACCCGACTCTGTCAAAGATAATAGTCTGGACGACATCACACCGGACATACACCCGGAGCAACAGAATGCCCGTCAAAGGCTTTTTGCCACCACGAGGAGTCTAAAAAAGCATAGGCAAAGGCTCAAGGCTGCGCAAGACACACTCAGAATCAGATGGAGTAAAGTACTCAACACAGCAGCGAAGTACGGCGGTAATCGCCCCACCAAGAGCTACCCGAAGCGGAAGTTGCTACCTGAATTCGATGAGGAGGCCTTAGATCCCCTGCAACCAAAAATTAAAACGGCCATCTGGCCGGATAGACGACCTCATGGCCAACATAGAGTGGCAAACAACGTCGCACATAAGCCAATACGCGATCCACGCGAGGGCTCGCATCAAAAGGACGGCGCAACCAGATCCATCTATGGACCACGCAAGCGCACTCCAGCATACAATGCAACACAACAAACATCCGAACAACGCGGTACACCCAGATACAGGGGTGCAGCACACCCCCTATGTTTCACCGATGAGGTGCTAGACCATGAATTTCCAGAGGGATTCAAACCCGTAAACATAGAGGCATACGACGGAACAACAGACCCTGGGGTCTGGATTGAGGACTATATCCTCCGTATCCATATGGCTCGAGGAGATGATCTGCACGCCATTAAGTATTTACCCTTCAAACTCAAAGGGCCAGCTCGGCACTGGCTTGAAAGCCTCCCCGAAAGCTCCATTAGAAGCTGGGAAGAGCTCGAAGATGCTTTTCGGGCAAATTTTCAAGGGACTTATTCCGACCTCCGGATGCGGACGATTTAAGTCATATAACTCAACAGCCCGGAGAATCAGCCCGAAAGCTTTGGAACAGGTTTCTTACTAAAAAGAACCAAATAGTCGACTGTCCGGACGCTGAAGCCTTGGCAGCTTTAAAACACAGCGTCCGAGACGAATGGCTTGCCAGACACCTCGGCCAAGAAAAGCCGAGAACAATTGCAGCATTAACAAGCCTCATGACCCGCTTTTGCGCGGGCGAGGATAGCTGGCTAGCCCGATGCAGCACCAGCGACCCAAGTACATCCGAAGTTAGAGATGGAAACAGGAAATCACGACACAGCAAAAATAATAAGCGCCGGAATAAAGAAGGCAGCCCGAAAAGCATGGCGGTAAACGCCGGATTCAGAAGCTCTCGGCCAGGTCAGCAAAAGCCGCCCTCTAAAGGCGCCAGAGATGAACTGTCCAGCCTAAACAAAATTTTGGACCAAATATGTCAGATCCATAGCACCCCCGATAAACCTGCAAATCATACCCACAGAGAATGTTGGGTCTTCAAGCAGTCCGGCAAGCTCAACACCGAACATAAGGGGCAGGATACACCAAGCGAAGACGAGGATGAGCCTCGCATGCAAAACACTGGGGAACAGAAGAAATTTCCACCAGAAGTCAAAACAGTAAACGTGTTACACGTGATAAAGGGGAGAAACAAAGCGGCACTCCCAGATAAATATGCCCAAGGGCCTATCACTGCGGAATTCTACCACTGGCAGTCTCAACCGATCACCTTCGACCATCAGGATTACTCGGCAAGTATCCGGTGCGCGGGATGGGCTGCCTTGGTATTAGATCCAATAATTGACGGATACCACTTCACACGAGTCCTGATGGACGGTGGCAGCAGTCTAAACCTGATATATCAGGACACAATCTGCAATATGGGGATAGACCCAACAAAAATTTGCCACAACAATACTACCTTTAAAGGAGTAACGTCAGGCCCAGGGGCTCATTGCACATGCTCCCTGCTACTAGAGATTATATTCGGCTTCCCTGACAACTTCCGTAGTGAAAATTGAACCTTCCAAGTTGCTCTGTTCCAAAGTGGCTATCAAGCACTACTTGGACGCGAAGCTTTCGCTCGCTTTAATGCAATACCGCATTACGCTTCCCTCACGCTTAAGATGCCCGGTCCACGTGGCATCATTACAGTGAATGGAAATATTGAGCGATCCCTGCGCGCCGAAGAGAGTGCGGCTGCCTTGGCAACCGCACACTAAAACGTCCTCACCAACTAAAGCATTCGTTAGGTCGTCAAGACTACGGACATGGTTAGACGAGTCCGACACAACTATATGTAATTCATACAGGTTTGATGGCCACACCCCTATTACAAATACAAGGGGCTCAACACGCGCAGACAAGTGACAATTTTTACTCATCTTGAATTGTACATGGTTCTTTAAACCTACATTTTTGCACGACAACTTTTCACCTAAGTTCCTCTCTTTTACAGATGACCATCGTGCTACACCCGTCCAGGATACGGCACAACGGAGACACAGACGCAGACGTGCAGCAGGGACCCGTTCAAAGGATTCTTTTTAGATTAAGACCATGCGTCAACCTTTTTTACTGTCTCTTGTTGATACACATCCCTCGGATTCTCAGTACCATTGAGAAGGATGCTGACGTCTTGGCATGTGGCCACGTCGGAACAATGCACGTACCTGGACACTAGGGGCTTCTTACAAAGGGCATTGTTTAGGCCCGGTTTACACCATAAAGACCGAATACCTTAGGGAGTGTTCGGCGTCGCGAGTTTGGCCTTATATGCATCAGCTCCGAATCATGTCTTTGGTCAAATGTTGGGTTTGCCCGGCTCCTGTGTTTTGCTGCCTTACGTTCCGCTCTATCGGCTAAGGCGGCACCGGGAGAACTACTGTGATTGTGCCCTGGTTCATCCGGACGAGCACCTCAGTAGAGAAAGCCGAAAACTGGTCAACCACTTGATGACCCATCGGAATCTTAGAATTCCTCCACCTTAACGAAGGGCCGTTTCCCGGCCGGGTAAGTACGCACCCCGAATTCGGATGAGTGCGGAGCCACCAGGGGCTATATAGTAGCCCCATTGTCAAACTCCTATGGCTAAGTGAAAGTGTTAAAGCATTATAGTCCGGTTGCCTAGTTCGTTGCGCTATCACCTCCTTATTAGGACCAAGACGTTGGATTAAGTGTGCATACGCATCTTCTGCGAACACCCCCGCATTATATGCGTGGGTGCTGAAGCCGACGACTGCAATCTTTCAGGTTATACACATGTATACATAAACGGCCGCACAAGAGGCATCACAATACTTTCGGGCACAAGTATAAATACAGCCTTGATAAATTCAATAAAAGCATTGTTTTTACAATGGGAATACATGTCATTCAAACATAATATTCTTCGAGCACTGGGCCTCTATCAAACGAGCACCCTCAAGAACTTCTTCAAAATAGTGCTCGGCAGCCACTCGGCCTATGGCCGAACCCTGCGCCACGACAGTGGTAGCATCCATCTCCGCCCAGTATGCTTTGACACGGGCAAGGGCCATCCGCGATCCCTCTGTGCACGCCGACCTCTTCATCGCATTGATGCGCGGCACCGCACCAAGGAACTGCTGCACTAAGCTGAAATAGCTGTTCGGCTTCGGCTTTTCCGGCCATAGATGATCTACGACGAACCTCATGGCAAGTACGGACAACCTATTGAGTTCGGCCCATTCAGCTAGCTGATCGGTCAATGGAAGCGGACACTCTGGCACGTCGAACTGCGACCAGAACAGCTTGTACACTTCCCGATCTGTTTGATCTCGGAAGTATTCGGCCGCATCGACAGCGCTCGCCGCTAAGTCCAGATATGCGTCCGCCGAACTCCATAGCTGATCCAAAGGGGCATACCGCGGATCTACGAACTTCCTCCGCAGCAAAAAGGGCTTCCCAGCCACAATATCACAGGCTTCACGCAGTTCCTCCTTCTTCGCTCTCATGGCAGAACGGGTGTCTTTGGTCGCCATCGTGGCCTTTTCAAGGTCTGTCGCCTTGGCTCGGTTTTCTTTTTCAAGGAACTGGCAACGGTCGGCAGTGTCTTTTAACTTTGCAGCCATCTTGGCCATTTTCTCTTTGCTCTCGCAATGCGCGGCCTTCTCGGCTTTCAACTCTTCGGCCGCCTTCAAAGCAGCCACATTACTACTCCTTGCTTGTTCTTTGGCTCGGGCAAGTTCCGTCCGAAGGGTTTCCACGGTGGCAGCTCCATCTGCAGTCACAAAATATTAAAGATACTGGCATCACGCTGCTCTTACTATGTGACATTCACCAGAAAATATCACTTACCATGTGCCTCGTCAAGCCTCTTGTTAACAAGCTCGATGTCGGCATCCGCCGCATCTAGTTGCCGCTTTAGTTCGGCAAACTCATGAGTCCGGCTAGCCACCGGAGTTTCCACTACCTGCACATTAAAGCGGTATGGTTATTACCTGGGACTATGATCCTCTGCTTGCCGCCGTTCTCGGTGAGAACCAGAGTCTCAGGGGCTACTACCTACACAGGGCACACCTAAAAATGTGCGGTACTATCACAAATGTATATCATTTTACGTACCTCAAAGCCTGTTAGTAGACTCATAAAGGCGTCATGCAACCCGCTTTCGGCGGACGAAATCCTTTCCATCACCGTGCCCATCAACATACGGTGTTCTTCCGAGATGGTCGCTCACTTCAGCAGATCCCTCAGTGCGTCCGACCGCATACCAGACGGCGCTGGACTCTTTTGTTTGCCCTCTTCAAGGGCCAGATACTGGGGACTTCGGGTGACCATAGGATTATCTTCTGGCCTCACCGGACCCGGGGAAGCCCTCCGTGACGACACCTCAAGGTCGTCCGCTTCTTGAGCGGGGGAGTCCGAGGGAGGCGTTTCGCTCTCCATCATCTCCGGAAGAAGATCCCCTGAAGACGAGCTCTGTTGAGAAGGGCTAAGATCCGAACTGCAAGATAAACGCTTCGTTTATTTTCCTCGGAAGTAAGGTATAATATCTTTACTATTAAGTTTTTCTGATCACTTACAGCTCGTTAGAGGGCTGATCCCCGCGCGGACTTTGTGCGGCAAGAGCACCCCCCAAGCCAGGACCCTCTGTTGGAGACTTCTTCTCCCGTTTGGAAGCCTTGGTTTCCGAATCCTCAGAGGCAGTCCTCTTCCTTCCCCAGAGCGAGAGAAGGTCGGAATCTTCCCCTTGGTTATCCTCCTTCACGGAGGCGCTCATTCCCTCGGTTGGAATTGGTAGCGATGGGGGCCCGCTTTCGCCCTCATTATTCCCCCTTTTATCTTCCTTTGAGGGCTCCAGGCAAGGTGCTAGCTCGAGCATCTTTTCCAGTATTGGATTGTCCAAACCCTCAGGAAGGGGGGCCGAACACTGAATCATCTTCGCCTTTGTGATCCAGTCCTGGTCAAAAAGCGATTCTTTAAAATGACGTCATGATAAATGAAAGACAGTGTGTTCGGCTAGAGAATTACTTACTTGGGCCGCGGTGCGGTTGCTGCTCAGGCCCACGTCCTCAGTAGTGTTCGGACACTCTATTTGAGGTCCGAAGAATGATTTATACATCTCCTCGTGCATCAGGCCGAGGAAATTCTGAATAGTACGCGGTCCTTCTGGGTTGAACTCCCACATGAGGAGGGGCCGGCGTTTGCAAGGCTGGACTTGACGAATCAGCATGACTTGCACTACCATAACCAAACTCAAATCTCCCTCGAAGAGATCCCGGATGCGGCTCTGCAGTATGGGCACATCCTTGGCTGGACTCCAGCTCAGCCCCCTGCTGATCCATGACATCAGTTGTGGTGGAGGGCCCGAGCGAAAGGCGGGGGAAGCTTCCTATTTGGAACTTCTGGGAGCGGTGACGTAAAACCACTCCCGTTGCCATAATCCGGACACCTCTGGAAAGGAACCTTTTGGCCATGGAGCTCTAGCGATCTTGCCTATTAATGCGCCTCCGCACGCTACATGCTGCCCCTCGACCATCTTCGACTTCACGTCAAAGGTCTTGAGCCACAGGCCGAAGTGAGGGGTAATGCGGAGGAAGGCATCACATACGACAATAAATGCCGAGATGTGGAGAAAGGAGTCCGGGGCTAGATCGTGGAAATCTAGCCCGTAATAGAACATCAAACCCCTAAGGAAGGGATCCAGAGTGAGGCCTAGACCTCGGAGGAAGTGGGAGACGAACACAACGTTCTCGTTGGTTCGGGAGTAGGGATGACCTGCCCTCGGGCAGGCAGCCGATGCAAAACCTCGGCGGTCAGGTATCTGGCCTCCCTCAACTTCTTGATATCCTCTTCTGTAATGGAGGAGGGCATCCACCGGCCATGAAGTCTAGATCCGGACATGATTGAAGGTCCGAAGCACCTGACCTGGGCTTTGGGTGTTAGAACTCGAGGCGGGGGAAGGATTCGATTGAGCACGGGAGGGAAAAAAGTAAAAGCCTTGTCCCTTTATAAAGAGGGTGAATATCAAGCGTCCTCCTAGTGGCCGTTTGGGACTTGCCTAAAATCTAGGAGTCCTAGGCACGGTTGGGTTACCCACGACCGTATTGATGAGAATCCCGTAATTAGGGGAACACGATCTCTGCTTTGACAAGACGTGTCAAGAAACCGCCTCGCGTTATGTGTGGAGCTGGTTGAAGAAAAACGGTTCGAATAATCACCGAGCCATGGCCTGATGTCATGTTGCCAAAGCGTGTCAGCAGATTAAGATTTTTGGAAATATTATTCTCTCTATTGTGGTATGTGGAATTTATTTTGCAGGGTCGGACACTATCCTGGTATTCAAACTCTTCTGTGATGTGTTCGGAGGAGGAACCCACCTTGCAATGCCGAAGACAACACTACGCGTCGGACTCATTTTCATTGAAGCCTGGTTCAGGGGCTACTGAGGGATTCCTGAATTAGGGGGTATCCGGACAGCCGGACTATATCCTTTGGCCGGACTGTTGGACTATGAAGATACAAGATTGAAGACTTCGTCCCGTGTCCGGATAGGACTCTACTTGGCATGGAAGGCAAGCTAGGCAGTACGGACATGGATATCTCCTCCTTTGTAACCGACCTTGTGTAACCCTAACCCTCTTCGGTGTCTATATAAACCGGAGGGTTTTAGTCCGTAGGACAAGAGACAATCATACCATAGGCTAGCTTCTAGGGTTTAGCCTCTCCGATCTCGTGGTAGATCAACTCTTGTAATACCCATATCATCAAGAATAAATCGAGCAGGACGTAGGGTTTTACCTCCATCAAGAGGGCCCGAACCTGGGTAAAACATCGTGTCCCCTGCCTCATGTTACCATCCGCCTAGACGCACAGGTCGGGACCCCCTACCCGAGATCCGCCGGTTTTGACACCGACACTTAGCTTTGGCTTCAATCTTGCGGTGTCATTTCCCAGTGACAGTAGGGGTAGCAGGGCATGTATTGTATTGTTGCCATCGAGGGTAACAAGATGGGGTTTACATCATATTGCATGAGTTTATCCCTCTACATCATGTCATCTTGCTTAAAGCGTTACTATGTTCTCTTGAACTTAATATTCTAGATGCATGCTGGATAGCGGTCGATGTGTGGAGTAATAGTAGTAGATGAAGGCAGGAGTCGGTCTACTTGTCTCGGACGTGATGCCTATATACATGATCATACCTAGATATTCTCATAACTATGCTCAATTTTGTCAATTGCTCAACAGTAATTTGTTTACCCACCGTAATACTTATGCTCTCAAGAGAAGCCTCTAGTGAAACCTATGGCCCCGGGGTCTATTTTCCATCATATTAATCTTCCAATACTTAGTTATTTCCTTTGCCATTTATTTTACTTGCATCTTTATTTCTCTTTATCATAAAAATACCAAAAATATTATCTTATCATATCTATCAGATCTCACTCTCGTAGGTGACCGTGAAGGGATTGACAACCCCTTTTCGCGTTGGTTGTGAGGAGTTTATTTGTTTGTGTAGGTGCGACGGACTCGTGCGTGGCCTCCCACTAGATTGATACCTTGGTTCTCAAAAATTGAGGGAAATACTTACGCTGCTCTGCTGCATCACCCTTTCCTCTTCAAGGGAAAACCAACACAGTGCTCAAGAGGTAGCAGGACTTTATATATGCTTCATTGAAAATAATATCATATGATGTAACCCTCACCTGGGGGTTTGAACCCACGTCCATAAGGTTAAGAGCTTTGTACTCTACCAACTGAGTAAACATGCCTTTCAATATAATGGATTAAGACTTGTGTACCTTGAATTTTTGACAGGAGCAATTGGTAGCCGCCAAGGGCCGGTGACGGTGTCCTGGACTAGGGGGTACTCACCACGTCGTCTCCCGACCAGCTGGATCGGGCCGAGGACCCCCGTGGAGGTTCACTATTGGGCCAGTTCGGACAACCCCTGCCGCATACAAGGAAGACTCCACAAGACTTGGCGCCCAAGACAAGGACTCTCCTAAAACCCTAGGTCTCCGGTGTCTTATATAAACTGAGGCGAGGCTAGTCAATAGACAATCTCATATTCATTACTACTATCTCGTGGTAGATACATGTACTCTGTACTACACCACATATGAATACAATCAAAAGCAGCATGTAGGGTATTATCTCTTCGAGAGAGCCCGAAGCTGGGTAAAATCCTGTGTCCATGTTACCATCGCTCCAAGTCGCCTAGTTTAGGACCCCTAATACGAGATACGCCGGATATAGAACCGACATTGGTGCTTTCATTGAGAGTCTGCTAAGTGATCGACACGGATCGATGTGATGATCAGGTGATATTTTTTTAGTTAGATCTATTCCATATATATTATCTCTTTTTGCAAAATCGTTGGTTCCGCGTCGTGCTACTTTATTTGCAGAACGAGATCAAGAAATTTTCTAGCGGCGGCGGCCTTGTCCGCTACCTGCCAGAACGTCAGATCCGAGGTGTGATGCTACTAGAAGCACACCCAAAGGCAATTTATATGTACCCCTTGTTGCGGAGGCGATCCGGCCAGCGGCGCTGATCACGCATGCACAGTACTTCTTGCGTACGGCAACGCACCAGGCCAGCGGTAACTCATCTATGCGGAAACACAGGGAGATTCCCTCCTTCCTTTTTTTAATATTACTAGTAAAAATACCCGTGCGTTGCAACGGGTATAAACAAAAACATGTGGTGAATTTTGATTGAGCAAAACACTATAAAAAATACTCAAAAGTACCAAATGCGATTTTTCAAGTAAAAACCCTGAAAGTCTAAGCCTCTCCTATTGCAAAATCACATGGACTTGCATTTTTTCTTGCGTAGCAGTGATCTTTCCTCGCTCGCCATGTTTTCATGCCTCCTATTTCCTTTAACTCCACTATAATAATGAAGTGACAGTTCCTATAAGTCCAAATTGCATATCTCTTCAGGCTTTATCTGTGCTTGTTTCCCCTCTTTGGAGAGTTTTTGTTTCATCTTCTGAACTGAAGAACATGTGAATCACATCAGAATTCTGCCAGCAACCACCAGTACGACCTGTCCCAACCTAGTAAACTTATACAACATGTACTTGCACGATCCAACCTTTGTGATCAAGTTAAGTAGGGTTTTCTTTACTTTGCTTGCCGGGGCTTCCAATAATTCGTTTTTTTACTTGATCTTCCATATCATTAACCAACCTCTCAACCTGTTTGTCTTTGTCTTATTTTTCAGATTTGTTTTGGTGGTTGCAACATCACTACTCATTTACCAGTACTGGAGCCTGCTTCTTTGAACATCGCATTGTTCTCATCTTCTCCTTGACGATGTTGTGCAGCTGCCTGCTTGGATCTAGCCAATTAATCTCAAAAGTTGATTCTTTCTCTTCATTAGGCCCAGCAGAGTTAGGAAGGAACCCGACTATAGTCTATATCTCGTGCTCGACAAATCAGCAGGGAACTCACCTAGTGATGCCAACCTGAGCCTCTGAATCTCCCGCTCCTTCTCGTCACACATAGAAGGCAAGTAAATAAGCACGATAAGAGAAGCATCGTCTTGGCGAGTAGGGCCCGCGGTGATCTCTCTTGTACGCTGCTGAGCAGGCACTTGCCCGTAGATCATGGCATGTGGCGGCGGCGGCGACGGCTGCGTGTACTGCGGCATCACGGGTGGGATCGCTCCCTAGTGTCTGATGATCGGCATGCCTAGCATGCACCTCTGTGTCCGTCGTCTCCAATGGTCCTGTCCCTTTGTTGGCTCGTGCGCCGCTGCAGCCGGTGTCATTATGCTCCTCCAAGGTGGCGCCCTTCTTGGAAGAGACATAAGTGGCTGCTGCCGCTCGCCTGCACAGCAACCCGACTTTGAGCCTGAGGCGTTCCTGCATTTGCTTGCGACAGAGCTTGGAGACGATGCCAGAATTTTGTCGTCGTTGTTCTCAGGCACCGCCAGCTCAGGGGCAAGTACGCCTTCAAATTCAAATCTGGCGTCACCGTAAAAGAGGAATATGCTAGAAATTCCCACATTAATCTGAAACATCTGACCGTTTATTAGATAGGAATATGCAATGTTGAACTGGAATTTAAATGTTTTGGTTGCAAGTGAACCCAGTACCACTCTTGTTGTTAGATATTTGTGATGTGAGCAAAATCATTGTACTACATATATAAATTGAATCAATATATACAGTTTATTTTACAAGAGCACACAATACAGTAATTTAGGATATAGATTAGAGGTTTCTATAGAATCTAAGCATTTAAAAGGAACATATTTTCACTCATGCTGCCATAACATCTTGACAATGAGAATCTTATAAGAACTACATTTTCAGCGATACAATCTGGAAATTATCAATTCCTAAGACCCTAGCTAGAACCCAATAATGATTTATAACAAGGATGGTCTAGCAAGAGCAAGATCAACACCATCTCTGAATTTCATCAAGCATGTGATGCACAGCAACCAACAATGGTGGAGCAAAGTGAGTTGTACCTGAATAGTGCCCGACCGAAGCGACTCAGTCTGAGATTTCGTAGCCACAACCATGGCAAGCGTGCACGGCCTCACCATGAGCGAGAGAGGGCACCAAAGCTATTCTGGCTCAAATAGGATGAAGATGTTAGTGGTAGGAGAAGCATATGCCCCCTGGCCGTTGCTTAGGCAGCTCCGTACATGCAAATACAATACAAAAAATTGTTGGAATTGTCAGCTAAATAGCAAATTCAGTTAGAATTTCATGTCAACATAAAACCCCAATTTAATAAGATCAAGAAATCTTTTTTTACAACAATAATAAACACAAGTGCTAGAACAATAGTTGTACCTAAATACAGTTTACAGATGCACATGAATAGATCCACACGAACAGAGCCAAATGAAGGGTCGACTCAGTAACCTCACCATGATCCCGAGATAATTGCTATCCCATCTGGAGGCGACTCCATCATTGCTATGGAGTAGAGCTACAGAACCACAGAACAACATCTCTCCTCATGGAACCAGGGTGAGAAGAACACGTAGAGGAGCATGATATGAGGTCACATAGGCATGATGTCAGGCACACTGGCAGCCGACAATGCCATGGAGAAGAAACATAGCAGAAGCAGCTGAGCGAGGATGTAGTTGGTCAGTGGGAAGGTCAAACGCAGCAGCTTGGACCAATTGAATTGATGGCCATTAGATAGGTCAATGAAAGAGAATTGGGTGGCGCTTGGCTAGGGTCTTTCTTTGCAATGTTCTTCTTCCTCGGGATTGCACTCCATCGCCACACTTCCTCGTGGTCTTCCCCATCCTGCCAGACACCCCATGCCTCTTCTCACGCTGTCCCGCGGTCTGGTGTCGCTCGATGGCCTCACTGCTCAGTAGCTACTTCACTGTAAGAATGGGAACCAATCTTGTTTAGAGAGAACATTCTGTGAGTGAAAACTACAAAATGCATGAATCATCATGAAAAGGAATAGCAGTACATCATAACCAAGTGAAGAAATAAATAAGAAGTGAAAGGAACTTGCAGAAATCAATTGCTTATGTAAGGATAATCTGCAAAAATATGTTTGTCAAGACAAATCTAAAAATCAAACTGCTTGTGTGACTTTAATACGAATTAAATTGTTGAACCAAATATGTTTGTCAAGACAAATCTGAAACCAAACTGTTTGTGTGACCTTAATACGAATTAAATTGCTGAATCTCACTATAGTGGAAAAGATATTAATAACCAACAGGGTAAGACTTTCAATCCTACTGTTTGCTAGCATGCATAACAATGTGACTCCCAGCATACACCAACAATGCGAAAAAATTAGAGCTGTAAGGCATGAATTCCTAATACATAGAACATGATGATGAAAAACTAATTCAAGCTGAACAGAATCAAATCCTACAGCTCATCCATCTTATGAGGAAAGGATTCCCGCTTCCAAAATCTAATTGTCTCTGCAAATTCAGATGACCATTATAAGAATAATTAATATATCTCACCATGAGCGTCCAGATGTTATTGGAGCTGCTGTGTCTAGGCATAAAAAAGGGCAACACCTAACTGCAACTCCTTTATACGATTAAAGAAAGTTCAATATAAATTTTTCAAACAATAGGAGCCAGCGTACCCATGTGTTTTGAGACTCCACATGATGTAAATTAATTAGCAACCCATTATTCTAGTATCCCAATTAACTCCCACCATCCTACCATTTTTTGAATCATATGGAAGGAGAGCTAATCTCGTATGTGGGAGTTTACTTCAAGGATCTGTGACTGAAACTGGCTCAGACAAACACACAAACACCTTGTGTGCAAAAAATAACCGAGAACATCCACAAACACATGTGCGTCTGAAGTTGAGGTGTAGGGCGGTGTAGAGGGGGCGGAGAGGTCGCGGGCAAGTGCAGGGAGGACCGGCTGGCGGTGGCGGCGAGCACGAGCCCTCCCAGCCAGCTTATAGGGAGGAGCTTGGGCATGTGAAGGAAAGAAGGAGATGAAGCAGACCGGTGGTGCAGGATGCTTCGAACACCTCCGTCGGCCATCTGCCGGCGGCCGGCGCGGCACCGGACCGGCCGGCGGTGGCTTTGGTCGAGCGGCGAGCGCGAGCCCTCCCGGGCGGCGTACAGCGAGGAGCTCGGGCGCGCAAAGGAAAGGGGGAGCTGAGGCAGACCGGTGGTGCAGTGTGCTCCGATCACCGGCGTCGGCCATCGGTCGGCGGCCGGCGCGGCACCGGATCGAGCGTCGCGCAGGTCGTGCGCCTCCTGGCGGCTTGGATCCGGAGGAGAGGGAGAGAGGAGAGCCCGTGGTCGTGTCTGTTCCTACGACCAGCATTTTTTGCCTCCTCTCTAGATTGACTGGGCCGGCTACCACGGTGTCTCGTATGGATTCTACGGGCTATGGCCCAGGTGGGCGACGGGTGACCCCAACGCCTACGAAAGAGAAAAAAAGGAAAAACGGACGGACGGACGAAACGGTTTTTCAGTACCACCTCGCGTATATGTTTTAAATTCAAACTGAAAGTATAAATTCATATGAAAAAGCGTATTGTGACGGTGAACCCATGGAGTCAATCTGTACTTTATTATTAGGGAAAGATTTAATGAAGTCTTTTATACTGATGGCTTGTTCCGTGCATATTTCATATACAGGATTAGCTTGACCCAGCGTGAGGAGTGGTACTATAATACCACTACTTTCTAATCTCCGCATGAGATACTAATATCTCATGTGCCGTATTGATTTTAACCTGATGACTAATTGCTACAACATCCGCTATTGTTGCGCCAGATTACAGTACGGCCTATATAATGGTGCAGTCTTATCCGCGGTCCTACGAACGTAACATCGGAAACTCGAAACGCCATGTGATTTCGGGTTTTTGCACGCCTTCCCTACATGATGCCAGGGCCCAGCATCAACATCGACTTCGGCACCAGATACTGATGGCCCATGCAGGCTATCAAGGCGGCGAGAGGCCTGGCGACCGAACTCTGTCCTAGCGCTGGGGACGCATGTCGAGCCAACCCGATCAGGGCCAAAATCATACACTAGCTGGATAAGGGCATCTCCAGCCGCGCCCCCAACAGGCCCTCCTCAGGCGATTTTGCCGCGCCGGCGCCAAAAATGGCCCAGTCGCGTCCCCAGAAGTCCGTTTTTCGCCGGCTCGGGCAAAAACTGGTGCCGGCGGACCCAGGCCGAATCCGGCGCCCTGGGGGGCGCTTGGGGAGCCGGCGCAAGCGAAAAAGGCGCGTGGGCCCGCCCCGGCGGCGACCCGAGGGCCTTTTTCCGCCGTTTCTTGACGCTTTTCCCTCGCATATCTCCCGCTCGCTCGCCTTCCTCCTCGGCTCCTGTTCCTGTTCCGATGAAGGGGCGCCAGAAGAAGAAGAAGCGGGCGGCTAGGTCAGGCGAACCACGCATCAAGTGGACATCCAAGGAGGAGGAATGCCTCGCCGAAGCATGGAAAGTCGTCTGCCTCGACCCGACCACCGGCGCGAACCAGAGCTTGGAGATGTACTGGGACCGCATCAAGGCCAAGTTCGACGAGCGGAAACTCGTCGACCCGTACTTCAAAGGCGTCTACATGCAGCGCGGCTCCAAGGCGATGGCGAACCATTGGGGGCGTATCCAGTTGGCGTGCAACAAATGGTATGGAATCGTCGAGGAGGTCGCGGCTCGCCCGGAGAGCGGCGTCAGCGTTGAGGATCAGGTACGCACGCCGTTCGCCCACATATCTTCGTCGACTACGCCCGCCGCCCGCCAACTGTTTGTTCCTCCGCACAGCTTCTGTGTATGTTCGCCATGTATCGGGGCGACAACCAAGACGCCGACTTCAAGCACCTCCACGTCTACAAGCGCATTGACAAGTGCGAGAAGTGGGCGGAAGTCCGACGTGCCCTCGACAAGGCCAAGGAGACATACAAGCCGGACGCGACGACTCCGGGCGCGAGTGAGGGGCGGCCGGACGGCCACAAATTGGCAAAGAAGGGGAAAAACGCTGACGCGGCAACCGCGCGAGTGCAGGAGTCCATCGAGCATTGCCTCGCCGACGCCCAGGCCCGGGCCGTCCTACGTGAAGAGAAGACCGAGGCGTGGTGGTCGTCGCTGATGAAGAACAACACCATCAAGCTCGACCTGCTCCGGACGAACGTCGCCGCGAAGAAGAGGAACACCGATATGGCTTTTCTGATGGGCGGGGCGGACATGCTCCAGAGCGACGACGAGGAGCTCAGGGCGTGGTACATGGCGGAGCGCGGCCTCATCCTGAATCAGATGCGGACGGCAACTCCGACGACGCCGACGACGCAAGCTCCCGCGCCCACGACCACACGGACGCCAAGCCCGAACGACGCCTCTATGTCGCCGCCCAGCAGTGCCGAAGCCGCGCCGACACAGCCCAGCACCGAAGCAGCTTTGACACCACCGAGCCCGAGCACGCCGACTTCGCCAACGCCTGGAGCCGACCCCGCCGAGTGAATCATGCACGCGAACTTGCGGCATGTGACGCTCTATTTTTTGTAACGCCAGATTACGTCCGATCGCCGGATTTGTGGCGTCTTTTGAGGACGGGAACGACCAAGTTTTAAATTTCCCGCATCCTGAGGCTGGCGCTTGGGGACGTGACTGGAAGCTAGGTCGCCCCCAGAGGCCGAACTAGCGCCGGCACGCCCCCAGGTCGCTCTATTTAGGCGCCTGGGAGGCCAAACGGCTGGAAATGCCCTAAGAACTCACCTGCCAAAAAAGGAAATCCGACCCAGCGAGAAGACTGCACAACGCTAGTACTGCCCATGCAGAACAGCGCACAGGGGCCAACTAGAATTCGAATCGATGACCGCACAACAGGTAGACCTAATCTTTTTCCTCTTTTATTTATTATTTAATTATTACTAAAGCAATCTATGCTTTTGACTAATCATTTGTCTTTGTGCACTTCCCACGTGTAAGCACTAATACTATTACTAGTGCTGCCCGTGCCCACGTAATGGAAGCAACAAATGTTTCTCCTCGGATTGCTACATAGTGGAGGCAAGGACCTTAAGCATACACAGGACACATGACTATAGATTTGTATAGACTGCTATTTATTTTCTTTGATCGGCTATGGACAGGGTCATCAAACAGGTTTAATTTCTCATGTCTATTCCCTTTAGCACGTAAAATTACTATTACGCACAGAGCATTTTTCTGTTGCTTTCTACTGCCATAGTTTTGCAGAAATATTCTATCGGCATTTGTATATGGCGATTTCCATCCGCGTCAGTCTGACCAATGTCTCAATTAGGCGATCGCTTTTTCATAAGCCTGGCACACATCTAAAATTGATTGTGGCTGTGTCATCACCTCGGCCAATCGACCTGCGCAGATGCCTCTGCGCGACCACTCCATCGAGCTGACCGCCGTGCTGAGGCCACTTTTTTCTAAATCATTTACATCACTTAAATTAATTAAGTAGAAGAGATTTCTTTTTAAAATATCTTATTATTATTGGCTTGCACTATTTTCTGTGCACAGATAAATGATCCGGCTCCGGCAACGCTGTCACCTCGGTGTACTGACGTACCATGTCACCTCGGCTCGACCGGGGCTTCGTCATCACTTCATTAACCCACGCCGGGGACTTCGGCGTCATACTGCCGGCTAGCTCCATCGCCTCGGTCGAACTAGGGGTTCCACCTCGCCACATTGGTCGTGCTACATCGCCACTTCAGAGTGCCAAGCTCTTCGCTCCGCCACCTCGTGACCAGCTCGGGGGCTGGGACCTTGTCCCGCAACAAGCTCGGACCGCGTCATCAATGCCGAACACATTAACCATCTAAGTCGCTTTTATGCTCAGAATTTTTAACTTTAAATTTTGTTCGGTTCGACCAAAGCATTATACTTTCTTGGCAAAAAGTTGTTTGTGAAAACCTTCCTTGTCATAACTTTGTTTGTGACACACAAATTAAAATACCCCATTTATTTGGGGGCTTCCTTTATGAAGCTTTTCCTCTTGCATATGATTATAATTGTATGGCTCCGTTCCTTGTTCGTGTATTACGCCACAATATGCACCATATTGACTTAAGTGTTCCGCAAGCTGGGTTGCCTTGCTCCTGTGTTTACCCCTGCGTTCCCGATTGTTCGGCTAGGGAATAAAGGGAGCACCTCTATGATTGTCACGATCAGTTCATCCGAGCTCGGACCGCAGACTGGGTGAAGCCGAAAGCTAGCGCTCTTATTGTTTGCAATCATGGTCGGCACACAACGGAACTCATGAGTACAAAAAATCTATTGCACCAGCCTCATAGTGACAATGAGCAACCGAAGAAAGGTATCGGTGGAGGTACTATTTTCTTCGAAGATGCTTCTTACACTTCGTCAGTAATATAGTATAAGTTCCCTGAGCGTGCTTTGTCTGTTACAGCCTTATGGCCTGATTGCCTGGTTATCGGAAACACCATTGATATTCTCGACAGGTGGAGTACATAACAATTTTCGGTCCTTGATCGAAGAGGGAGAAGCCGACGGTCGGTTAAGACGCGTTTAAAGTTCGGGTGAACACAGATATGATACAAGTACTTCGGTACATACGATCACTATACATAAAAATTCTTTTACCCAAGTCAGTTGGGGGATCTTAAATATATATGAACCGTTTTATAATAAATGATTTCTTCCTAGTCGTTGCAAATTCTTTTTCTATCACTCCTTTTTCGACGCGAGTGTGTGGTCAGTAGCCGGGGAGCCTAATTTCTCTCTCAAAATCGCTAGAGTTTAGTTTGCTAAATTGACCTAACGAGAAGTACCCCGCCTTAGGGATAGGAGGTTGAAGCCGTAGGCTGACCCGCTTGAAGTCTTGAGATAGGATGTGTCATATTAAAGCACAACATAAGCACTTTTTTTCTAAGACCAATTTTCGGATTGGCACCGAACACTTGATCTTGTTCGGACGTCAAGTTTTTACTGACGTTTTTTGGTTTTCCAAGCCTATGGCACTTTTAAACTATTTGTGTCTTTCCAGCATAAGTCTCGCAGTGCAATGCCGGACACCTTTAGAGATTCGGCAAAAACATTCTCAGATATTGTTATATATGCATCAGTTTCAAATTGTGTCTTCGGTCAATAGTTGGGTTGCCCGGCTCCTGTGCTTGCCTCCTACGTTCCACTTTGTCCAGCTAGGTGTGCAAAGGGAGAACCACTATGATTGTGCTTCCAGCTCGCATGGTAAAGCACCCCAGTGGAGAAAGCCGAAAACTGACTGTCACAATAAGCGTAAACTGGTCAGCGATCCGATGACTATCTTAAATGACGGGCTATTCATAACATTGGCCGAAGCGTTTACGTCTTGACCTCGACTGTCGCCGAACACTAACCCGGAGCTAGTTACTGGCTTTCCAACTTAAAGCTCCTATGACTAAGTGAAAGTTATAAAGCCCACATATCTGATTGCCTCGTTTCTGCTAACGCAACCGCCTTCGGGCACCGAGACGTCGGCTAAGGGTTGTTTTGTTATTGCGGAAACAGCATGCGTAGTATCTACAAGGGGGTGGAAGCCGACGATGGGCCACTTTCAACTGATAAACGGTCGCAACGGAGTCAAAGTAAACATATCATCACCATTTGTATTTAATATACAAGGGCTGCCTTCCGTAATCATCGTTATAAAGCCATACATATGCATCAATTTGACTTAAGATTTTGGCCAAGCTGGGTTGCCTGGCTCCTGTGCTTACCCCTACGTTCCCGATTGTTCGGCTAGGCGGTAAAGGGAGCACCTCTGTGATTGTTACTACCGGGTCATCCGAGTTAGTACCTCGGACTGGGTGAAGTCGAAAGCTAGCAATCTTAAAGGAATACATTGGTCGGCAACGATGGAAGTGAAAATTTTGGTTCATTAATACCATAGAGTTCGGGAACTTTCCCTGAACTAAATCCTCAATATTTTCCTCCCACATTGATCGGAGGTGAGGTTTCAAGATCATGATAAGCATGACGACCCAAAGAAAGGAACCGATAGCGGGACTATTTTCTTTGGAAGATGTTTCTTACGTTAAAACGTAATATAACATATCTCTTTGTGTACCTTTGTTTATAAAACCGCATGGCGGGATTTCCTTGTTTTCCATAAATCTTTGCCCTTATAACGGCTTTATAAAGTAGGAAAACACTCCTCGGCTACTGGCCGAAGAGGTTGAAGTCGATGGTCGGTCAACAAAGTTTTGTACAATACGGATTTGAGCATTAATGATGTAAAGTACTTAGGTACATAGAGTTATTACACTTAAATTGTGAGCAAAAATCAATTTTCTCGCCGCCAATCTTTTAAAGAGTCAATGGCATGGTCTCTTTGAGACAACCGATCAGCTGACATAACGCTCTCATAGTTCCCTATTGGCATTGATTTCCTATTAAGCCCCTTAAGGCCGAACTTGGTGAGCTCAACTTTCGTTAGCTTTAACTCCTTTGTGAGATCTTTATTCTCTTTCCGAGAAGTTTGTCTTAAACACAAAAACATTTTCTGTCAAACGGATATCGATCCTTAATTCGGCCACCCGTGCCCACATTAAGGCTCGGGGGCTATTGGGCTTCACGCTTATTATTTACAAATATTACAGGGGCACATCGATCCCATGATCTGGTGTTGCCACCCGACCAGTGTCTCAGGGGCTACTGCATTGCCTATTCAATATAGAAAATTCAAAGTACTTAGTGTTTGGCTTGACCGAACTATGGGAAAACGCGTATTCGGAAAACAATAGGTATCATCAGGACCTATCCGGCATTAAGCTCGGCTAACCTCCTTTAAAACTTCTTCAAGCCAAGGTGATATATAACACCTCGGATACAGTCCAGCGTTGGAGCTCGGATACAATACAGTCCGGCGTTGGAGCTCGGATACAGTCCAGCGTTGGTGCTCGACTACAAAAGACACCTCCAATGCAGTCCGGCGTTGGAGTTCGGATGCAAGAGAACACCGCCGCACAGGAAATACTTCAAACCCTAGGTGAGCGTAAAATTAACAAGGCATTGATAAAGGCCGATAACTTAAAGGGGCTCCTCGGACACCTGACGTGTAAACTCTTCGGATTCTCTTCGGCGATCCTCAAGATTGAAGATGAGAAGATTTGTTGAACCAGTTTTCAAGACCGATGACCGAAGATGAAGAACAGTTCGGAAGAATCGAGGAGCGTTCCCAACTTGAAGACCGGTTCAGGGGGCTACTGACGGTGTCCTGGACTAGGGGGTACTCACCATGTCGTCTCCCGACCAACTGGATCGGGCCGAGGACCCCCGTGGTGGTTCACTATTGGGCCAGTTCGGACAACCCTTGCCGCATACAAGGAAGACTCCACAAGACTTGGCGCCCAAGACAAGGACTCTCCTAAAACCCTAGGCCTCCGGTGTCTTATATAAACCGAGGCCCGGCTAGTCAATAGACAATCTCATATTCATTACTACTATCTCGTGGTAGATACATGTACTCTGTACAACACCCCATATGAATACAATCAAAAGCAGCATGTAGGGTATTATCTCTTCGAGAGAGCCCGAAGCTGGGTAAAATCCCGTGTCCATGTTACCATCGCTCCAAGACGCCTAGCTTAGGACCCCTACTACGAGATACGCCGGATATAGAACCGATAGCCGGCTCATTACAATGTTATGAGACGGGTCTTCAATAAAGTGAGCAAAAAATGACTTTGCATTAGCCCCCAAGTGTCTTGGTGCATGCTTGCACCGACATGAGACTTGCATATTTGATGTAATCTCAATTTGAATAATGTAGCCCCCAAGTGCCGGGTCGTAAGCCTGCAGCGACTCGGGACTATTCCTTCTATTGTAGGATAAATCATAACCATTGATAAAATAATAGCCATTGCGCTAAAGCGACTTTGAAAACCTCAATCATAATACTGGTTATTGATAACCATAATAAAAATCCAACCATGTTGGCTATTCAAGATTTGAATAATATAATCCAGTAAGAAAACCTCAATCATTCAATATCATAATGAAAATCCAGCCAAGTTTGGCTATTAAAGATTTTAATACTTTATCTGTAAAATCGGCTCATACTGCCGTCTTACATTCACTACAAAAAAAGACACATCCATGACATTTTGGGCCGAACGAAATTTTTTTGTCATACATATGACACTTCTATGACGATAATTGTGACAAAACCCGGTATCATCATAGATGTGGTGGGCTCCTACTTCTATGACAAAAAATCATGACAGAAAATGGGCTTTTCGTCCTGGGCGGGCCGGAGACGCAGCTGCATGAAATTCTTTGGGCCGTCCATGACAGAAAAACCCGTGGTAGAAGCGAGGGGGAGGAAAATTTCAGGGAGTTCCCGGATACGGTGGGAGGTCGGGGGCCGAGCGATGCGCGTTTCTCTCGTACACGTACGCGCGTGTGTGCGAGGCATTGGCTCTAACTGAACCCAAGTGAGGCGTTGGGCTCTAACTGAACCCGAGCGATTGCACTGCAGGCTACGCGTTACTGAACCCGATCGAGTGATTCCTTCGCTACTGCTGCTAACTGAAGCTGATTGATGGATGAACAGTGAGCGTTGCAGGGGGGGTTGGATGAACATTGAGCGGTGGCGTTGCCTCTGGATGAACAGGACCCCGTGGTGTGGTGGAGGGTTGGATGAACAGTAGACGGTGGAGGGGTGCCCGTGGAGGGGTGGATGAACAGGACCCCGTGGTGTGGAGGGATGGATGAACAGTAGACGGTGGAGGGGTGGTTGAACAGGACCCCGTGGTGTGGAGGGCTGGATGAACAATAGATGGTGGAGGGGTGCCCGTGGAGAGGTGGTTGATGTAAGTGCATCTAGTGCCACCCCTAGTTGGTTTTGGAGTATTGACGACAAACCTAGTTGAGGGACTAATGTGTTTGTGAGAATTGCAGGATAACACAGGTAGAAGTCCCTCATTGATTCGGTTTTCCTACCAGAGATGACCCCTAAAAATGTATGAAGACATTGAAGTCAAAGGTGATATATGAAGATATTCACATTGAAGACTATGACAAGAGAAGACACCACATGAAGCCTATGGAGCTTGAAGACTTAGATCTTTCGTAGTTCTTTTTCTTTTGTGTTGAGTCATAGGAACCACCGTACTGTTAAGTGGGGTCCAAGAGAACCAGTCAGACTGACTGAAGTGATGCCTAACCAAAAACCTATGTCTTCGAGTGAAGACTATGAGAGCGAATCTTGTCCAGAGTCGGACAAGTCAGCTTTGCTTGTAGCCCAAGTAAAGTTGCCGTGTGAGTTTGAAATCTGACCGTTGGAACACGTGTCAGTTCCTTAGTGACCCAGGGTCATTTCGGAAAAATCAGGTCGGGTTGCCAAGTGGCTATAAATAGCCCACCCCCCACAACCATAAATGGTTGGCTGCTCAGATTGAGAGTACGGCTTTTGTCGTTTGAGAGCAACCCACCTCGAAGCCTTTGAGAGAAAATTCCTTGCGAGGATAAAGCCCTAACCACCCAGAGCCAGAGAGAATTGGGCATCACTTAAGTCTTCTTGTCTGTGTGATCTGAAGACTTATTACACTTGAGGACTGTGCATCCTCCAGCTGGTTAGGCGTCACGTTCTGAGCATCCAAGAGACATTGTGGATTGCCGGTGAACAAAGTCTGTGAAGGTTTGGGAGTCTACCTTGAAGACTTAGCAGAGTGATTGGGCGAGGTCTGTGTGACCTTAGCTCAAGGGGAATACGGTGAGGACTGTGTGTCCTAAGGTTTAAATACCTAGCCGCCCAACCAGACGTACAGTTGTCACAGCAACTGGAACTGGTCCAACAAATCATTGTCTTCAACGAGTCACTGATTTCATCTTCCCTTCCCTTTACTTACTGTTGCTCCTTGTGAAGTCATTGTATGTTTGCACTATCTTTTGTCTTCACTGAGTGACTGCATGCTCTGTATGGCTTCATAATATCTTCCTACCTGATCCTTACTACATTGCTGCTATTAAGTCATTGTGCTTTCACTTCATTGAACACTTGACTATGGCTTGCCTAGTGTAGTCTACCTTCCGCTGCATGGTAATAGGTTTATTTCTATCGTTTGTCTTCATAACTTCCACGTTTTGAAGACTTTCATAAAAATCGCCTATTCACCCCCCCTCTAGTCGATATAACGCACTTTCAATTGGTATCAGAGCAAGGTGCTCCCTTGTTCTGTGTGATTCGGTTTAACCACCTGGAGTTTTAGTTATGTCGATTGCAGGGATAATTAAAGTCTCCGCTGCGTGCCCCGTCTTTGATGGAACTGAATATCCCTACTGGAAGAATAAGATGCGCATGCATCTTGAAGCCATTGACGTCGACCTATGGTATGTCGTCGAGAACGGCGTTCCCGAGGCTGGAGAAGGTGTCACTGCTGCTGACGTCAAGAAATTTGTTCAACTGGACTCTACTGCCAAGAATATCATCTATGGTCACCTGACCAAAGGACAATATGGCCGTGTGAGTGCTTTGAAGACATCTAAGCTGGTCTGGGACTGGCTCTCCAAGGTCAATGAAGGCATCTCAACCCAGAGAGATCAGAGAATCAATGTCCTTCGCAACCTCTTCAACCGCTTCAAGCGAAATGACAATGAGAATGTCCAGCACACATTTGACCGACTCACTGACATCACAAATGAGCTTCAGGCCCTCGGTGCTACTGAGATCACCAAACATGAAGTCGTCAAGACACTACTGAGATCACTTGATAGTTCGTTTGACATCCTAGCCCCGATGATTCAAGAACGTCCTGATTTCAAGACACTCGATCCATCTGACATACTTGAGAGGCTCAATACACATGAGTTTCAGCTTTCTGAGAAAAGAGATATCTACGGTCCAAACTATGGGCGAACTCGTGCCTTGAAGGCAAAAGCTGTCTCCTCATCTGAAGAAGAATCTGACAGCTGTTCTGATGATCCTGAAGACATTGGAAGAGAACTTGCTATGCTTGTGAAGAAGTTCCAAAAATTCACCAAGAAGAAAGGCTTCAGAAAGTCTTCCCGATCAAGCTCAAGGAATGATGAAGCTTCTGCTCACAACTACAAGAAGAAAACATGTCACAAGTGCAAGAAACCTGGCCACTTCATCTCTGAGTGTCCACAGTGGGACAATGAAAACAAAAAGAAGAAGAGCAAGGAATATGACTCTGACGACAAGAAGAAGAAGAAATACTCAAAGTCTTCGTCCAAGTCTTCCTCAAAGTCTTCATCACACAAGAAGAGCTCATCTGGCAAGGCACGTGCGTTTGTTGGCAAGGAAATGGATTCAGAGGAGGAGTCCGCTTCTGAGGAGGCGGAGGTGGAGTCTGAGGAGGAGTCCGATTCAGGCGTCGCAAGTCTGGCTACAGCATATGTTGCCAAGTCCATCTTCAATACTGAAGACAATGACCTCATCACCGACACCGATGCAATTGATAAGGACTACTCCGCTTCTACCTACTGCTTCATGGCACACGGTGCCAAGGTAAACACACGCACTACTCACTATCAAACATCTAGTGATGATGACTCTGATTATGATTCAAAACCCAGCTACAAAACACTTGCTAAAATTGCAACTGAACAACAGAAAGCTATGGAACATATTCAAAAACTGTTAGACAGGAGTGATGATCTGTTAGGTGCTGAAATGACTCGATCTGAATCCTTAATTGAAGATATAAAAAATCTTCACGTTAAGTATCAGGAACTTGAAAGTCATCATGAAACTCTCTCAACAACTCATGAAAAGCTTTCCTATGATTATCTTCAAAGGAAGCAAGATCTTGAGAAAATTGAGAGCGGTTCATGAAGATCTTCAAAAGAAAAATGAGTCACTTCACTCCAAACAGATCAGTCCCGCTCAGGAAGGATTTGAACCACCATGTCTTAAATGCATTGAGCATGATAATGCTACTTCTGTTGCTGAATGTTCTACTGCTACTACTGTTGCAATATCTTCAACTATTGATGTGGTAACTAACCCCTCTGCTGAGGATACCACTGCTATTGCTGATGAGAATGCTAGGTTCAAGACATTGCTTGAAACAGGGATGTACAAAAGTCTTAAAGGGCATCAGACACTATGTGATGTCCTCAAAAAGCAGATTCTGAACCGAAACCTGAGGAAAGAGGGTGTTGGGTTCGTAAGGAAAATGAATGTTGATGGCTCTTACTGGAAACCTGAGCAGTACCCCAAAACCATGTGGGTTGCTGCAAAGGAACCTTCAGCAGACCCATCCAATCTATCTGGCTTCACCTGTGCTAACCCCATTATCATTGATGAATCCTTTGATGCAAACTATATACTGTTTAAGAATCAGAATGGTGAAGTGTTTGCCAGGTACATTGGTACTAACTGCAGGAATGGACCGCCTATGAAGAAGATCTGGGTTCCGAAAAGGTGTCTGGAGAATCTTCCTGTGAATGTCATCATGACACCTCACGTGAAGAAGACAAACCTCAGACCAAAGGCTTCATACGGTCCAAAGGCTTCATACAGACAGAGGACTCACTTGAGTCGCGCTAACGCAAATCTTTTGCAGGGAAACCATACTCAGGCATATGAATATGAGAGCGGTTCATCAAACCGCCATGTTCATAAGACCAAGAACTATTCTGCTTATTCTTATGAGTACTATTGTCCGCCTGCAAGACTGTTTGCTAGGGCTCCAAAGCCAAAATTCTCAGATGCTGCACTTAGACTTATTGCTTCTCAGCCACCCTTGAAGATGTGGGTGGCTAAGAAAGCTTAACTCTCTTTTGCAGGGAAAGGTCTCCATCAGAAAACCAAAATCGTCTGACACCATTGCTGGGGACCTTAAACATCTTGTAGGGCGCAAGATCAAATGCCCGAATGGTCTTACTATGTACTTCATTCCTGAATTGCTTGCTACTCTCCCTATTAGTCCTAATCTGGATCTAAGCTTTCATAACCCACTGGTTCGTCAAATGTTTTTGCTTCACAATGCTCTTGGTGAAGCCTATCCCCCTAACTGCACTGTAGGGTACGACACCAGCGTCTTCAGAATGGATTATTGATAATTGGTGTACAAATCACATGACTGGCAAAAGAAGTCTTCTTATGGACTCAACCTTACGTCCATCCGACAAGAGCCACATCACATTTGCTGACACTGGTAAAAGTAAGGTATTGGGTCTAGGTAGAGTTGCAATCTCAAGGGATCAACACATGGACAAAGTCATGCTTGTTGAATCCCTTGGCTTCAACTTAATGTCTGTCTCAATGCTTTGCGATTTGAACATGATCGTAATATTTGGAAAATATCGTTGCCTTGTACTAATGGAATCTGACAAGTCTCTAGTGTTTGAAGGGTATCGAAAAGATGATCTGTACGTAGTAGATTTCTCAGCAGGACCACAGCTTGCCGTATGTTTTCTAGCAAAAGCTTCAGAATGCTGGCTCTGGCATCGGAGGCTTGGGCATGCTGGCATGAGGAACCTCCACACCCTTGCGAAGAAGAAGCATGTCATAGGCATCGAGGGCGTCAAGTTCAAGAAAGACCACTTATGCGGTGCCTGTGAAGCAGGGAAGATGACGAGGGCCAAACATCCTTCGAAGACAATCATGACCACTACTCGACCCTTCGAACTGCTTCACATGGATCTTTTCGGTCCCACTCATTACTCAACTCTTACTACTACTGCATGCCTCTATGGCTTTGTTATTGTTGATGATTACTCTAGATACACTTGGGTGCACATAATCCTTTACAAGACTGAAGTGCAGGATGTCTTCAGACGCTTCGCAAATCGAGCTATGAACAATTATGGCGCCAAGATAAAGCACATCAGAAGTGACAATGGCACTGAATTCAAGAACACTGGCCTTGATACATATCTTGATACCTTGGGCATCACACATGAATTCTCAGCCCCGTACACGCCACAGCAGAATGGCGTCGTCGAACGCAAGAACAGAACACTCATTGAGATGGCCAGAACGATGCTAGATGAATACAAGACCCCAAGAAAATTCTGGCTTGAAGCCATTGATACTGCATGCCATACAATCAATCGTGTTTATCTTCACAAGCTTCTGAACAAGACATCTTATGAGCTCCTTACTGGCAAGAAGCCAAATGTCAGTTACTTCAGAGTATTTGGCGCAAGGTGCTGGATCAAGGACCCACATCACACCTCAAAGTTTGCACCAAAAGCACATGAGGGTTTTATGCTTGGATATGGAAAGGATTCGCACTCCTACAGAGTCTTCAATCTCTTTCATTACAAAGTGGTTGAAACAGTGGATGTGCGGTTCGATGAGACCAATGGTTCACAAAGAGAGCCACTGCCAAATGTGCTAGATGAAGTTCCATTCAGTGAATCAATCAAGCTAATGGGAACTGGAGAAATTATACCTTCTGAAGCTCATCCTGAAGAAGAACTTATCATCTCAGCACCTGATCAACATGAAGACAATGCTCAGCCTGAAGACATTCCTTCTAACAACGACAATGATTAGCAAGAGCAAAGTCTTCACCCTGTACATCCTCGCGTTGCCAATGAAGTGCAGATTGAAAGAATAATTGATAGCATCAATGCACCCGGTCTACTCACTCGTTCAAGGGCAACTCAGCTCGTCTCGTTGCTCAAGGATATACTCAAGTGGAAGGCATTGACTTCGATGAAACATTTGTTCCTGTGGCTAGACTTGAAGCCATACGCATACTGCTGGCCTATGCAAATCATCACAACATACTTCTATATCAAATGGATGTGAAGAGTGCTTTTCTCATTGGCAAGATTGAAGAAGAAGTGTATGTTGCACAACCACCTGGCTTTGAAGATCCAAAACATCCTGACATGGTATACAAGCTCAACAAGGCACTGTATGGCCTCAAACAAGCCCCTCGGGCCTGGTATGACACACTCAAATACTTCCTGAAGAGCAAAGGCTTCATACCTGGTTCCCTAGACCCCACTCTCTTCACGAAGACATATGATGGTGAACTGTTTGTGTGCCAAATATATGTGGATGACATTATCTTCGGCTGCACCAATCAGAAGTACAGTGAAGAGTTTGGATATATGATGCAAGAGCAATATCAGATGTCCATGATGGGAGAGCTGAAGTTCTTCCTCGGTCTTCAAATACAACAACAACGCAACAGCATCTTCATATCTCAAGAGAAGTATCTCAAAGATTGCCTGAAGAAGTTCGGTATGCAAGACTGCAAAGGCTTCACAACACCAATGCCAGCCAAACATCATCTGGGTCCCGACGACAATGGTAAAGAGTTCGATCAAAAGGTATACCGCTCCATGATTGGTTCTTTACTTTATCTATGTGCATCTAGGCCAGATGTTATGCTTAGTGTTTGCATGTGTGCTCGATTTCAAGCGGCACCAAAGGAGTCGCATCACTTAGCTTTGAAGCGAATTCTTTGATATTTGGCTCACACCCCAACTCTAGGATTATGGTATCCAAAGGGCTCAGAGTTTGATCTGGTTGGATTCTCGGATGCTGATTATGCCGGTGATAAAGTTGATCGAAAGTCTACATCAGGCACATGTCACTTTCTGGGACGATCACTTGTATGTTGGTCTTCAAAGAAGCAGAACTGTGTATCTCTCTCCACTGCTGAATCTGAATACATTGCTGCTGGATCTTGCTGCGCTCAGCTTCTGTGGATGAAGCAAACACTCAAGGACTATGGCATTTATCTGAAGCAAGTGCCACTTTACTGCGACAACGAAAGCGCCATCAAGATCGCCAACAACCCAGTTCAGCACTCGAAGACAAAGCACATTGAAATTCATCATCACTTTCTCAGAGATCATGTTGTGAAGGAAGATATTGATATCATACACGTCAACAATGAAGAGCAATTGGCAGATATCTTCACCAAGCCCTAGGATGAGAAGAGATTTTGCAAGTTACGGTGTGAGCTAAATATCCTGGAATCCTCAAATGTCCTGTGATCAGGCACACATCCTAACCCTTATGCATATTGATGACTTAGATGTGCAACACATGAAGTAAAGTATATCTTCAATCAATGAAGACATACATTCTAAGTGTGAATACATTAATGTGGAATTTGACTTCGGAGCGCCACGATAATTGTGCGCCATGTCTGGATCTAATACTTCCTATACGGTGGGTAACGCCACCACCAAATGTTATATTTTGAAGTGTTTCACTCATGGCGTTACCTTGCAATGTCTTCACATTTGGTTTGGCTTCGATCTCAACATATCTTTATGATTATCTTCACTATGTTGATTATATATATATATATATATATATTAGTGTTCTGTCCTCTACAGCATTCACTTATAGCTATGTCTTCATTGTTGAATCTTTTGAACTAAGTGAATGTGATCGGACCCTAACCTCTCTATGCTTTCTATCTCAAATTCTATCTCTCCAAATCATATGCATTCTATTGAAACTGTCGAATGTCTTCTCTGCGTCCTTGTCAGCAGAAGATATAGAGACAACCATTAAGTCCGTTTTCAATGCTCATTCCTCCACATGAAGTAGGAACGACCACCCGACAATCAAGGTGTGCGTGGGACGTGGAACAAACCCCAAAATTCCGCATAATGGCCACGTGTTTCTCAGATGCGAATCGCCAGGGGCACCTGTGTAATAGTGTAGTGCCGCCCATGTACCTATAAATACACACTTCACAGCGGTCATTATCTCTTCTTCCACTCTCGCACGAACCCTAGCGCCACCGCTAGCCCTCGACGACGCCGGCGACGAAGCGCTTCGCTGCCGCAACCTCTCCGACGCCGTCTTCACGCTGACTGCGGACATCGTCCTCTCCGTCGTCGCCGTAGGTGTCCTCCGTTGCCAAGTTAGGGCACGGAAGATCGAACTGCTCGGCCTCATCTTCCACTTCGTCTAGAAGTTCTTAGTGTGGTAAATAAAACTTCCTTTTACAGCACTGTTGATCCTATGGATTTGTCACTTTCTACCACGAGCAGTTTCTATTCACACAAGTTAGATCTCTCTCATACTGCATCTCATAACATGCCTAGTATATTCACTTATGCTTCACAAAGTAGTTAGATTCCTCACTTGTACTGATCTGTGGATTCGTACAAATCTGGAACCAACTCCTTATCTATGAGTGAATGTCTTTGCAAAATGAGATCAATGTCTTCTAAACTGATTTATCTTCAAAATCTTCTGAGAATGCATATGACCTCTTCCCCTTCCCTCGCACCTTAATGCTGTCACAGGTACATGTCCGTGGGAGAATCCTTTGGTTCTCATAGTCTGCATTCATTTGCAGAATTCTTACAGCATCACATTAATTCTCCCAAAGCCAGTTCCTGTTGGTCCAGCAAGCGAAAACCTTTGAAGCCTTTCAAGTTAAAGTTTATGGCTTCAGAGAAAGCAGCAAGGAAGGGTGGCTGAAAGCGTCGTGGAGAAACATCCAGAGATCTGCCAGATGAACTCTCAGAACTGTACAAGACAGATCCTGAAGAGGATTACAATCAGCGCAAGACCCGAATCCAATGGATTCGAAGATATTGGGCAGAACAATGGTTCAAATACTGATTTGTAACCCAAGAATATGCTGAGAAAAATGCCGTCAAGAGACCGTGGGGAGACATCCAATACAAGAATCTTCTACCCAGGTCCAGAGATGAAGCCATTGCTCAAGGCTTCTATCCCTGCATGGTCCGTGGGCCACAGCCAGCTGATGCACACCCATCGTCACTACTATGGTGTCGTGACGACAATCTGTTCAAGCGCAACTTCCAGTTTGCCCAGAACTCAGCGAAGCAGAACAAGAAGACTTTGGGGCTAGACTTCAACCCTGGTCCCTCAGCACCAAGGGCAGTTGGAACACGAGATGCAGAACCCAATGTCATCGGTCCTTTCGACAACCTTGAAGGCCTCATCACCCGCATCTTAGTTCAAGGGACTGCAGTGAATGAGCCTGCAACTGACGCTGTAGCAGAAGAAGCTCCTACAGCGCCGAAGACAAAGAAGATGAAGAAGCCTAAAGCTTCAAAGCCTGCCCCCTCACCAAAAATCTCAAGGGCGAAGCCACTGGCAACTGCACCTCCTGAAGACATTGTGTAGTCTGAAGACTCATCTCGCATCTCCAAGCCCTAGAAAGTCAATATGCCTCTGCCTCACACCGAACAAGAGCTAACTGCTGCTGCCATTCTGCACAATGACAACATTGATCTGTCAAGTGATGAAGATCTAGCAGATGACGCTCTTGAGCAACTCATCAAGAGCAAAGAAGAAGCAGAAATCTTCAATGATCCGCCTCTCTTTGATGTGACCATCATCCACAACTTCATTGACGAGTGGTTTGACACGCCAAACATCAGCTTTGAAGATCTGCGGCTACCAATTGGCCTCAGTGTCGCCTTCCAAGGCGCCATTGCTTCAGAACTCGCTATTGCCCAGCGCATTGTTGAACTGAAGCAAAAGATTGACTATGAAAAGGCTCAGTTCAAGAAGCATATGGCCAAGCTCAGCGTGCAGGAAGTGAAGAACTTCAAGAGTATGATGCACGAGCTCAAGGAAGCCTTTGTAAAGAAACATGCAGAAGCTCAGGGTTCGCGTGAGTGCATGAAGACTCTGGCTGACAGATGTGTGCAAGCCTATAATGAGGCTGAGAAGCACAAGGCCCTTGGGCGTCCTGGCATCGACCCCAGGATGGCCGCAAAGAAGAAGAAGAAGCCTGCTACGGCTGAACCTGACGCACCAAGGCAGGAAGCAGTTTCTATTGTCTTCACAACTAAAATTACTGGCTCGAAGCCAAAAAGCCGGTCAACAGCTTCAGAGCTCAAGAAGACAAGGACTGCTGAGGCTGAAGCCAGAAAGAGGAAACATTCTGAAGCCTCTCCAACTGCCCCCTCCAAGAAGAAGAGGAAGACCAAGAAAGATCGGGCAGCTCCCACAGAGCCCTTGATAGTTGAACCCATTTCTATGGTCTATCCTGAAGCTGAACGCCAACTGACCATCCATGAGCCTGCTTCCATAGAGGCTCATGAAGCTGAAGACTTTCCAGCAGCTGATCCCATCGCTACTGAAGACATTGGTCAACATGACAATGTAGAAGATGGTGCAGTCCTTCCTCAGAACAGCGAACTCATCAGCATTGGTCGTCCACTGACGCCAATTGCACAGGATTCTTCATGGGCGGATCGCCCATAAGAGGAAGAAGACTTTGAGGCCCAGCCCACTCCAACTCCACAGGCGTCGCCCGCGTTGCACAGGCTTCGCAAAGGTCCAAGGCCTCAAGTCTCTGCTGAAGACAATCCGGCTGCATCAGCTGCGGAAGATGAAGTCCCACAAGTTCCCACTCCCCTGTCCCAACAAGAAGCAGTTCTCAAGGAGAACGTGCCTGTGACCGACCCTCCAGCTCACCAAGTGGAGGATGAAAATCTTGCGGCTGCCACAACCACCAATGAAGCTAATGTGGAGCCCTCCCCAACGAAAGAAGAAGACAGCGAAGCCACTGATCCCGTAACTTCTGTTCCTGAGTCTGCTGCCGGTCCCCAGTTCGACTATCATGTTGAGCACAGGCCTCAGGTACAGAAGCCAATCCCAAGACTGCCAAGGTTCCCAGGTCCTGCATCAGCACCTGGCTCCTTCAATATCAATGGCTTCAGGGCAGACAACACATTCTTCGATAGCTCCAGGACCCCTACTCAAGGGAAAGGATATCATCTGATTGGTTCTGGAGCTATCCTCAGCGAAGCTATTACTCATGCATTCTTTACAACCAAGGTCGCATCTTCCCACACAAGTGCCTTGACATTGAAGCCATAGCTGGTCTGCCCTGTCTGGAAGAAGCTTTGGATTGCTTCAAGGAAGTTGGACTGCTGCCATTCGTTACTGACCAAGAGCATTGGAATGAAGAGCTGCTGCTTCAATTCTATGCCACACTTCACATCCGCGGGTACAGCAGAGATCCGAAGACTTGGATCCTGGAGTGGATAACCGGAAATGTTCATCACGAAGCCAATGCATTTGACATCATTGAGCTCACTGGTTTGCCCACTCCTGGCGATCTCTACGAGCATGGCTGTCAGCTGCATAGTGAAGCTATTGAGAGCATCTTTAAGAGGCCGAAACCTGATATGAGTCAGATGCTCAGCATGATGAAGCCATTGCCCCAAGATGCTGCTTATCCAATAGAGTTCTTCGTTGAAGACCTTGAGTATCTGCCATGAACCATCTATCACATCATCAGGCGAACTCTCTGGCCCATCAAAGGGCACTCTCCAAATGCCAAGCTTGAGGGTGCAATGAAGACTTTGGTCTTCTATATTCTTCATGGAAAATTCTTCAATGCACAGGACTTATTCATCCGCCAACTTGCTGCATCGGGCTCTGATCTGTTTGGCTTGAAGTTCTACGCCCCATGGGTAATGCGGCTAATTAAACTTCACTCTGATATCTCATATCAGCCATCTGCTCGCAATCATAGGATTTTTCTGCCTGATGTGGATATCTCTACTGAAGCCATCTATCCTGAGCCTACAAAGGAACCTCTAAGTCTTCAGAATGCAGAGCATCAAAGTTTCTCACAGAACATTGAAGGAGTTGAAGCAGTCACTTGGGTGTATCCTTTGGCTGGCACTACACGTGCACCACACCCTGCGTCTACTGAAGCCACTGATAGTACAGCTGCTCCAAGACCCAAGAAGCGCACTCGTGTTCTCAACGACCGAGAGCTTCTTGTGGCCCTTCATCAGAAACAGGATAGGCATCATGACTGGCTAAAGCATCAGATGAAAAGCCTCTTGGTGGAAGTTAATCGCATTCGCAATCTTGCCACCAAGAATGCTTTCATTGCCCATGAAACCTATCGCCGTACATGGAAAGGGCTAACGATGATGTGTTCTGAAGATGATCTCCAAGAGGATGGCTTCACTGAGCGATTCAAGTTTGACTCCACACCTCCTCGAAGAGCTGTGCTGCTAGGAACTCCACCCCTTGAAGACTCTGAGTTCTCTTCATCTGCTACAACAGTGACTGCCAGAGTTATCGAGGATGAAGATGATGCTACTTCACCACCACCTCCTTCAGCACGCGTCAACTTTGCTCCAAGCTCTTCAGCACCGCCAAACACCACCAACGACCCTGCTACTTCACCTACTCCGCATGGGAACGAGTAGATGCTCTATGTCTTCAAACCTTTTTGGTCCTTACTGACAAAAGGGGGAGAAGCATATGAGGTTGATAGTCTTCAAGCGGGTCCATATGGGCGGGTGCTTTATATTTTGCTTCGTGCTTACAACTCTCGTTTTGCTACATTTGGTTCTTTGAGTTGTAACACTTAAACTCGATGGTCGTCTGCTACTTATCTGCCACTTTGTTTTGCGATGATAAATTCCGCATGTGCGACGATAAATTCCGCACTTAGATCATTCTGCAGACGTCCATTTTCCATTATGCATGTCATTATCTTCATATACTTTCACATGCATAGTGGATTGTCATCATAAGTTGAAGTGGATCTCCACAAGTACAACCTGCCATGTGCATTTGCAATCCAAAAGCAAATTACCTATATGCACATCTTCAGGGGGAGCCCTTGCAACTTATGAAGACAATTCCTTATCCTTTACAATTTCATAGATTATATTCCCCGTTGAAAACTTCAACTAGTTTGTCATCAATCACCAAAAAGGGGGAGATTGTAAGTGCATCTAGTGCCACCCCTAGTTGGTTTTGGAGTATTGACGGCAAACCTAGTTGAGGGACTAATGTGTTTGTGAGAATTGCAGGATAACACAGGTAGAAGTCCCTCATTGATTCGGTTTTCCTACCAGAGATGACCCCTAAAAATGTATGAAGACATTGAAGTCAAAGGTGGTATATGAAGATATTCACATTGAAGACTATGACAAGAGAAGACACCACATGAAGCCTATGGAGCTCGAAGACTTAGATCTTTCGTAGTTCTTTTTCTTTTGTGTTGAGTCATAGGAACCACCGTACTGTTAAGTGGGGTCCAAGAGAACCAGTCAGACTGACTGAAGTGATGCCTAACCAAAAACCTATGTCTTCGAGTGAAGACTATGAGAGCGAATCTTGTCTAGAGTCGGACAAGTCAGCTTTGCTTGTAGCCCAAGTAAAGTTGCCGTGTGAGTTTGAAATCTGACCGTTGGAACACGTGTCAGTTCCTTAGTGACCCAGGGTCATTTCGGACAAATCAGGTCGGGTTGCCAAGTGGCTATAAATAGCCCACCCCCCACAACCATAAATGGTTGGCTGCTCAGATTGAGAGTACGGCTTTTGTCGTTTGAGAGCAACCCACCTTGAAGCCTTTGAGAGAAAATTCCTTGCGAGGATAAAGCCCTAACCACCCAGAGCTAGAGAGAATTAGGCATCACTTAAGTCTTCTTGTCTGTGTGACCTGAAGACTTATTACACTTGAGGACTGTGCATCCTCCAGCCGGTTAGACGTCGCGTTCTGAGCATCCAAGAGACATTGTGGATTGCCGGTGAACGAAGTCTGTGAAGGTTTGGGAGTCTACCTTGAAGACTTACCAGAGTGATTGGGCGAGGTCTGTGTGACCTTAGCTTAAGGGGAATACGGTGAGGACTGGGTGTCCTGAGCTGCGTGTTCAGGACTGGGTGTCCGGGACTGTGTGTCCTAAGGTTTAAATACCTAGCCGCCCCAACCAGACGTACAGTTGTCACAGCAACTGGAACTGGTCCAACAAATCATTGTCTTCAACGAGTCACTGATTTCATCTTCCCTTCCCTTTACTTACTGTTGCTCCTTGTGAAGTCATTGTATGTTTGCACTATCTTTTGTCTTCACTGAGTGACTACATGCTCTGTATGGCTTCATAATATCTTCCTACCTGATCCTTACTACATTGCTGCTATTAAGTCATTGTGCTTTCACTTCATTGAACACTTGACTATGGCTTGCCTAGTGTAGTCTACCTTCCGTTGCATGGTAATAGGTTTATTTCTATCGTTTGTCTTCATAACTTCCACGTTTTGAAGACTTTCATAAAAATCGCCTATTCACCCCCCCTCTAGTTGATATAACGCACTTTCAGTTGAACAGGACCCCGTGGTGTGGAGGGCTGGATGAACGGTAGACGGTGGAGGGGTGGTTGAACAGTAGCCGGTGGAGTAGTGCGCGGTGGAGGCTGGATGAACAGGAGCCCGTGGAGGCTGGATGAACAGGAGCCCGTGGAGGCTGGAGGAGGTCGACGGTGGAGATGAACAGTATCCCGTGGAGTCCCGTTTTGCGGTACGCCACATCCATCCCGATGAACAGGACCCCCGTTTCGACCGTAGCGCTCCAACACAAGTCCGTTTCCTCCATTTTGCAGTATGCGACACCCCTCCCGATCAATAGGACCCCCGTTTCGACCGTAGGAGGTCCGTTTCCTCCGTTTTGCGGTACGCCACACCCCTCCCGATCAACATGACCCCCATTTCGACCGCAGGAGGTCCGTTTCCTCCCTTTTGCGGTACGCCACACCCCTCCCGATGAACATGATCTCGTTTCGAACGTGGCCAGTCGAACACAAGGCCGTTTCCTCCATTCTGCGGTACGCCAGGCCTCGTTTCCATCGCCTGTTCCATCCAAGCCCTCTCGATGAACACGACGCATTCCGTTACCTCCCCATGAAGACGACGCATTCCGTTGCCTCCCCATGAACACGAAGACGACGCTGTTTCTCCGTTCCGACCCAGCCATGTACACGAGCCCTGACCGTACGTATGCGCGAGTAGGCGTTCGAGACCCCGCCCGTATGTACACATATGTGGCCGTATTTTCTTTCTTGCACCCTGGCCGCTGTACGTACGTGTACATGCCACGTGCGCGCCTCTACTATGACACGTGCGCGCCTCTACATCGACCAGTATGTACGTACACGTTCACGACCAGAATGACAACGCTACGTACGCTTCGACCAGGTGGGTCCCGACTGTCAGGCACTTCCTTGCCTGCGAAGATGTAGCTGGTGGGTCCTAGCTGTCAGGGCGCGAATCGTTTTGTTATTTTTTTCCCAACGCACTTCCTTGCGTGCGAAGGTGTAGCTGGTGGGTCCCAGCAGTCAGGGGGCGAATATTTTTTTTCGGACGCACTTCCTTGCGTGCGAAGATGTAGCTCGTGGGTCCCAGCAGTCAGGGGGCGAATCATTTTTTTCGCAAAATACGGTGGCCCGTCTGGTGGGTCCCCGCTGTCAGGTGGAGGAATAATTATTTTGCGCGTAACAAGGAGGCACTTACTTGTGGCTGCCGTGGACCCAGCTGTCAGCCTCTCCACGTACAGTACTCTTACGATGGAAGTCGGTCGTTGACCCCGTTAACCATGCCGCGCTGAGAGCACCAGGGCGGTGGTCTGGACGACGGCGAGGCCTAGGAAGGGGACGGCGCGGAGCCGGGGAAGACGCAGCAGTGGAAGCCCGCGCGGAGAGGAGTACGAGGGTTCACTGGTTCGGCTGCGGTGTGAGGCTGTCGTCGCCGCAGAATAACAGGGGGTGTGGGTGAGTAGTACGGGGCGGTGAGGCCTCCGCGGCATCACAGCCGACCACGGGACGCAGGAGCACGCGACATGACCGGCGCTGCTTTGGGCGGCTGGAGCAAGAAGACCAGAGGTTGAAGAAGCACTACGGTCGTTGGATGGACATGTACGATCACTGCAGCTAGAATCGTTTATATTGACTAAGTTGACAAAGCCCTTGGTATGCATCAACTTAGTAGGCCCACAACTCGGATTTGGCAGAGAACAGATAGCCCATTTGCGATTTGTAAGAATGTATAGCCCATTTTTTAATTCTAATGGAATTTACTACAGCCCATTTACAGTTTGTTAAAAGTACAGCCCAACTTCTAGCTAGGACAACGTTAATAATTTCAAACAACCGCTCAAAACAGAATTCAAAAAAAGTTCCCACATTTTGATGGGATCTAAAATATTTTTATCCGAAATTTCTAGTCATGTTAAATATAATTTCAAAATAAAGTTGTATTACGTTAAAATCCAACGAAATATTGCGCGCGCAACAAGTAATGAAATTAAAATTTTCAAATTCCAAAAATAATATATTTTTCAAACTAATTACGTGTTTGGTGCATAGTAACTATCCAGTTATTATAATTACATCCCATTTATTATTTCTTAAAGTCTATTTTCTTGTTAAGCCTAATGCATACCTCCTAGGAAAGTTTGCAGCCCAGCGGGGCGGAAAATAACAAGTTGACCCAGATATTGTGTACAACTGTCATCCCAGTTGCATTGCTGATGTTGGAAAAAAAGCTATTTTTTATACATACATTTAATTTTTTTTGTATAGATAAGGAACATTTTTTATACACATATTTAACAATTTTTAAATACATGATTAATACTTTTTAAAACATATTTTTTTAGTCAACAGTGGACCCACAGCAAGCGGAGGAGGTCAGAATACACATATTTTTTAAATACTAACACTTTTGCAAAAACAATTAGCCCACAGCGAGCCAATTAGCTCCAGTCAGCCCACAGTGGGCCGACAAGGGCCAGTCGGCCAGCTGTAGGCCGACTGGAATCCAATCGGCCTGCTGTGGGCCAACTAGGCCCAGTCGGCCTGCAGCGGGCGGACGGTGTATTATTTTCGAAAAAAAATTACCCAGCGTAATATTTATGAAAATTAATAAAAAATGTATTATTTAAAAAATAGTGAAAAAAGGCTCATGTAGTACAGTACAACCTAACATGGTTACTCAGCCCACATTCAGCGACGCCGGAAAGGCCCAAACAAGGCTTCTGTACAACTTTTTGAAGTCACTGAGCTCAATTAATAACTTAAGAAAAAAGTTAGATTACAGTGAAACCTAATTAAAAACTGTCACAAGCAAATAAATAATTCAACGGGTCCCACTTGTGCGTGTGCGCGCGCGCACGTGTGTGTGTGTGTGAGAGAGAGAGAGACCCATCGGCCGATGCTCGTAAATACATCTTTCAGCCATATGCATTGCTGATGCTCAGTAAAAACTTATATAGTTGACACAATCATATAGAACATCATAGCACACTAAACTTGCATACAAAAATTTCACGCAGGCGGCACAACAGGATGGAAGCAGTGGATCGCTACAGGATGGGCTATGTTGAAACCAACGAAGTCGTACATAACGGTTCATCATCTTTATCAATGACGGGGAAATATCTTGAATGTTGTGCAAAGAAAACAGACAGACAACACAATAAGTTCTCCTAGCACATTAAGTTGACGTACAACCCTTTCTAAAAAAAGTTCAGGTACAAAATTAGAATAGGTCACAATCAAATATACTGGCATATCAGTGCTTCACACCCATAGCTCGGATTTAACTAGTATCTGACAAGATTCAGTTGTTACCTCCAATTAGAGCGCATCCAGGCAGCCAGCCCTGCCTCTTCTCCCAAAGAAGCAGTGGCCTCCGCCGCGCGATGGAGTAGGCCCTGTGCCATCCATCGTTCCGAGCAACACAGGGAAAGTCTGACATTGACTCCTGTAATGGACGTCGTCGATGGACCCTGGCACCAGCGGCGGCGGCACGACTTCGATTGATGGATTGACCACTTCTTCGACATGCATGAACACTCGATATAGGTACGTACCTAACGTGGTCCGCGGCGGCCTTGGTGGCGACGAATAGTACAACCCTGGTTCCTGCACCGGTATCTCAACACCAATCACCTTCGGTATGGTGGACGGCTTCTTCATCCATGACATAACCGTCAGAGCCCAGCCGTCTGGAGGAACAAACATACTTACGAGCTCACCTCCAAGGTCGTTGATAAGCTTGTTCATGGACTCGCTGTTCCAAGCACGTCGAGGCATGTCGTGGAAGGTAAGCTTTGTTAAAAACTCAAGCTCAGAGGGCACCGAGCCCCATCCTGGGTGGCACCGATCAAAGCTCACCAGCGCGCCATCGCAGAACAAACTCTGGGAAGATTCGAACACACAACTACAGTCGAAAGTTGTCCGGAACCTGACAAAGAAATCAGCCGGTGGCGGACAGACTTCGACGAGAAAGTCACTTATTTGGATGTCGTGCGCAATGCCAAGAGCTTTGACAAGGTCATCCGGCGAGATGGTAGGCCGGTCGCCGTTGATGGTTACCATCAGCACTTTGCCGGCAAACTGGTCGTCAAGCGCTGCCATGCCACTGTTGAGCAACAGCACGCGGCGAACGAAGGCAGGACGGACCTCAGGATCTCCGGCTCGGAGATCCGCGTTGACCGGCGACATGATAGTGCACTTGAGTACAGGGAGTACAGGAGGTGGATTTGGGGGAACTGGAGTAGGAATCGAGATTCCAGAGGTGGGGGAGGGGCGGGACACTGCATATGAAAAGGTAGCATGAATTTCGAGCACGCGCCAATATGCTCTCGGCGCACAAGCGCACGAAAACACCGGTGGCGCCCACATGTCGGCCTAAGAGTCCTTATTCATTCTTTTTTGGAGAGCCCGGCCTTTTTTTCAGGATCTTTTGAGAGCTTGGCCTGAGAGTCATAGTTGACCTGTTTGGCATTGCGTTACTACTCGGCCCATATTCAATGACACCTCACTGGCCCAAACAAGTGTACATCATCGAAAAAACACTAAGCTCAAATTATATAACTTGAAAAAAGGAGATATACTCTGAACACTGGAGAATGGTGATGCCCTCATTTAGCCCACCAGTATTTCGAGACAATAAACAGTTCGAAACAACGATATATACAACATTCAAACACTGACTAGTGACTACTACTGACATAAATAGCAAGACATGATAGTTCATAAGAAGTCTTGCTACACCACCAAAACGCACCCATCTACAGCGCTCAGACTCTCGTGATCCAGATGAGAATGACATTCTAAATAGAAGCAACTATTACATAGTAAGAGTGACATAGACGAGGATGACCAAATGACAAGGAATATGCATAACAAAAGAAAGAACTACCCATCCGGAACCAGCAGCAAAGACAACAAAGTCATTCGAAGAGATGATCCAACACCATCATAATTTGCAGCCCCGCTTCAGTGACCAGTGATCCGGAGACACCAGTGCTCCACCCTTTCGATGCAACAGCCCAATTACCTATCAACCTGAAGGCTCGAACCACATCACTGCCTGTCGTAATTGAGACATCCAAGGATCAAAGTTAATCCGGATGCCTTTGTCATTCTCACCTTCGTTGACAATCAGGGGAGTTTGCTCCCGAACTCCTAGGGCTCGCCGTGTAGACACAGTTTTCCATAGCAAACAGAGCCTCTCTGCCATCAAGGTCCTTGCCAACGGTGATCTCCTGGTTAATCGGATAATTGAGTCCGAGAAACAAAGAGTGTGAACCAAGGCTATTTACCCGCCTCCAACTAAAAAATCCTAAAGGCCCCAACAAGCTGGTATCCTGCTCATAGACGTAACAGCCACTGTCCGAATACTCACGTATTACACGGTGCTTGTATAAAGTGGGGTTTTTGCAATATAACTTTTCCGGCTCATGTGTCCGAATGATCATTAGTCTTTTGCCGTCGTCTGATCGAGCGAGGAACCAGTTGTGCTTCCCTATTTTTGGCAAAGGTGGTGTGATTACAAAGGGCAGTAACTATAGGGACACTGCGTCATATCAAAAAGAACATGCATTGTTAATGTAAAATCAGCATTGTTCAGAGTATGAGTAGGATAATGAAATAAACAACATTGATATGTCCCTGTTGGAACTGGGAGGAAAATACAGGGAAATGTATACTGGGTTCGAAAATATAGAAGTGCCATGCATGGTTATACTCATGTTATCTCGCAATCTATTCTTCACAGGAAACTACCATGTCATGCATGTTATGTAATCATGTTCTGTCCTCACAAACAAATTCTTCATGGTAACTAACATACCATGCATTGTTATATACTCATGTTCTGTGGGCAAATTTTTTGTGAGGATATTATTCTAGCCATTGATTGCTGAAGAGCGAATATAGGTATGTACACATGGTAAGCATTGCAGGATTTCGCTACTTCCAAATATAGAGTTCTCCATATGCACATTTACTTCCCTAATGTATGGTTAGATGAAACCAACAGTGTGGTGCATGTTTCTACATCATGAAAATGAGGAAACTAACATGGCCATTGATACACACTCATATTTAGTTGTAGTATATAGATTACTGTAAAATAAGGATAATATCCATATATTCCTAACTGTTTGATTATTCGGGGTACAAATTGGCTGTAATGACATGGTCACAATCGCATGAATTAACTCATTCCAAATATAGCTGATTTACGACGTCTCTAATACATTGCCATAGTTCTACTCAAATTCTACTCAAACGGAGATATGCCAATCATCACAAAAAGTTCAAACAGTGTCATGGCGTCATCATTAACATGAGAGGAAACAACTTACACGCGGCGTCCCAGTAATACGTGGTGCCATCTGCTTTGTCGATCGCGTAGATGATGCCATTGTGTTCAATAGCATCACAGAAGTGTGTATCAGCTTTGACGATGATCCACTGCGAGCCGAGTTGTCTCCAGCTAAAGAAGGCACCAGCGTAAATATAGGCGAGTCCGCGGTCGAACAAGGCAATTAGCTTGAAGTCTGCATAATTCGCATGTCGTGTTGGCACTTGGCATATTACAATCTTCTGCAAAACAAGGTCCGTCCAACTGACGTAGTAAGCTAGATGACTTGGACCGCGATGGTAATACTCTATATAATCCAACGGAGGAAGGATAATCTCATGGGAGGTCTGGAAGTTCATGAGCACCAACTTTTTACCGTCTTCTCTGAAGGCAGCCATCCAGTGGGAGTTCATGCCGACCCAGTACATACCTGCCAAGAAGTTTCGGGCGATGGTGATCGGATCGATGTCGAGGGAAATGATGTACGGCGACCCACTACATACCTGCAAAGAAGTTTCAGCTAATGGAGATCGGATTGAAGTCGAGGGGCATCATGCACGCCTCCGTATCATGGTGAGCCAATCTCGCAAGACCAGATAACAGCAAGCAGAGTGTCTTGAAAAGCTTAGGCCTCGCTTTGATGATGGCCGTGTGCATGTCCCTCGAGCATGCAGCCAGCCGCAGGGCGCTCAACATATCCATACACGAACAACAGAGGTCGAGGATGTCACTGGGGAGATTGCTCCAATCACGACTCATATGGATGTTGCGCGGTTCGCGTTCGGCCATGGTGGAGTTTGGAAGGGGCCTTGATTTATGGGGGAGAAGGATGTCGGTGCTGGAGCGGCTAGCGAGGGAATAGTGGTACTGGGGGAGGCGAGTGAGGCGGTGGTACACGGGGGCACAGTGAGATGGAGACGGAGAAGGAGATGGAGATGGAGTGGTGCTATGGGAGCGGAGAGGGAGACGAGGCGAGGCGCCAATGTACTGTACAGTGGCGGTGACAGACTGCACTGTGCACAGGGTGAGGCTGACTTTGGTAACCCGAACACGCCGCCTGGACTAGTGTCAGGCGCAGGGTGTTGTCACTTCACTGTGAGGACCGGATGAATAGTATTTTGACCATCAAGTGTACCACAGTTGTACTACTACTACTACTACTACTACTAGTAGTAGTAGTAGTAGTAGTAGTAGGTACATGAGTACTCCAGTATTGTATAGCGTAAATAGGTCTCCCATGCTAGCATGCCAAATCACTTCATCATTCAGGTATCATCCATATTGTGAGCAGAACCAAATTCTCGTGCATGCCCAATCAATGCTCTGCCGCGATGCATGCAGTGGTCGTTCTGGTGCATCAAGGACGGCATGCAGATAGTTCCACACTTGAGAAGAGGAAAAATAGAAAGGTAGAACGCGGCAGCAGATGAAGAGAACGCTGGCTACCGAGGCTGGGAGGGGATCGAGCAGGAAGTTAATGCTCCACGCCTAAAGGTTTTGGGAAAACCTGATTTTCATAAGGTGACTTATACTCACCTAAACGGAGGGAGTATTCCTTAACCAGAGAATGTTGTGTCTCCCACTCATGCGCTCAAAAAATACTATGACACCTTTTTTATCTGTTTGCATAGGTCCCACCTATCAGGAAGGATGGGCACGTACACGAATAGGTACGACTCATCAGTCTATCCGCATAGCCTTTTCGTTTAGTCTACCTAGCCGTCTAATCAACTGCCTGCACGCCACTTCTTCCATTTACTTCTCCATCGGGAACCGATTCTCCTCGGCTTCTTCACCTCCCCTTCGTCTTCATTTGCATCCAAACCCCACTACGTTCACATTGTTTTAACCTCTTTAAATAATCATCTACTATTTCAGTTAGACTAGCCATCTAATCCTAATTCTCCAAACCATAGCCCTCCGTTCCAGCGGTTCCAAATGGCGATAGAGATCGAGATGCAGGTTTTTAGCGTCCAACATGTCCTCGTCGAAGGCTCGATGCGCATAGTTGCCACTGTCACCGTCCACCCAAGGGTTGTTCGGCAGTGGATCAACAATGTATCCAACTCCCTCGAAAAGGTAGAAACGAGGGTCATCGATCTCGATGCAGAGTACACGGGGCGTGCCCCTGGGAAGATCCAGCGCGCCGCCGTCCTTCAGCTGTGCCTTGAAGATGATGTTTTGGTGTACCACGTCATACACTTGCCATCCATACTAGGTGAGCTTCACGATTTCTTGTCTCGGGAGGACGTATACTTCTGTGGGGCAGCCATCGAAGGGGACAAACAGAAGCTGGAGCCGTACAACCTTGATTTGAATAGCATCGCTGACCTACAAACTAGAATCAAAATTCCTGTAGAAGTTTGTGATAAACAGACACCATCCCTATTCGACGTAGCAAATTTTGTGCTCGGTACAAATCTTCAGAAGGGTGACGAGACGGTGGCATTAAGGTCGTCTGGATGGGAGAATTATCCCTTGATGTACGAGCGGATAAAATATGCTGCCCTCGATGCCCGTGTGAGTTACGAGATAGCTGCAAGGTCCAAAGAGCTTGTTGCGAAGCCGTCTCCCACAGAGAATGAGAACAAGAAGAAGAAGAAGAAGAAGAAGAAGAAGAAGAAAAGGCTGCACCAGCAGGAGGGCATTATGGATGGATGAACTATTTCCTCTCTTGTAAAAAAATTTATTCCCTCTCGGTGTATATTGATATAGATGGACTATTTCGATGGTGTGCATGTCTTTGGAATAGAGTAGTAGCGTGGGTCCGCTTGACTATAAGGAACTATTTATCCGCATATATAGCTTTCTCTGGTACTCCTTCCAGTGATCGGTATGCAGTGCATGTGTCCGTAGACTTGACAGCTTGTCCATGGAAGTTCAACTACGGCAACCATCACGTTTCATCTCGCGATTCCCACGACGCCTCTCCAACCCACGGCACCAGGCCCCCCGACGTGCGCCTCACCCCTGTCGAGCGCACCGCCCCTCTGCCTTTGTGTGCATGACATGTGGTCCACCTAAAATGCGGCGAGCATCAAGTTTCTACCACAGCCACCCACGATTCCCACAACGCCGCTCGAACCCATGAAACCACACGTCCCCCGACATGTGGCTCACCCCTCTTGGCCCCACTTCCCCTCTGCCTACGGGAGCATTACATGTGGACCAGTCACCTATCGGGTCCACATGTTATTGACTCAAAGGTAGGTGTAGTAGGGCGCTAAAGCTCAGTCCCGACGACCCTGAGAGGGAAATGTAACTCCTGCGCCAGGGCTTGTGGTGCTCCCGCAGCATGAACTCGTGCCAAGCTCGAGATTTGTTTCTTTACTATACATGCACGCAATGATTTAATGGACATTGTAATCTCAACATGTGATGGGGAGCTCTAAACTTGAATTTGAAACTTATAAAACGAAAAGATTCAAAACAAATAAACTGGGAGAGAGGGAGTATATCGTAGGATGTGTCCCATACAAAATAAGTCCCTTGGTTTGTCACCGCGAAGATGCGGTTAGAAAGGAGCACATCGTCTTCCTACTCGTACGGCAACAAATCGGCCGCAGACAGCATGGTCCGCCTTTGACCGCCATGTGCAAGGTTCGTGCTATCTTATTCAATCTCACCGTGGTTCCATCGTACCAATTCATGCGGTGGCCCGTTGCATGGCTGATCCCAATGTTGGACAAAGGTTCTACGGGAACAGTTTCACCGTTGTAAATGTTGTGCAAATTGATGTTGGTACCCTCCCGTACATATGCAAGCCAATCTCCACTCGCACCGAGCCTAACCTGTGAAACAATGGGCAGGGGGAGAATTAGGAAACACAGAAGTAGTCTTTAGAATGCATTTACTACGTGATCAAACTCATCTTACCTTCTCATCGGAGGAAATCCGAGTGCCCCTCAACGTCGGCATCTCAAGGGACGTCAACTTGCAACTACGGCCACGCCGCGCTGGAGAGACCCCCAAGGAAACATCTCGTGCGTTCCACAGAACATCAAGATGCGTTTGTATGAGTAGTTTATCTTGTGAGAGAAAAGGATGAACGAGGGAAGGCCTCTAGAGATAGAGATGGACACTACTACTACCAATGTGCTGCCCGTGCGTTGCAATGGATCCAAAGTAGTAGAATAATACTTGTTCACGTGCTTGAAATATAAACACTCTAGTTTTGATATACATGTGTCAGCAGACATGACAGCTTGTCCATGGAAGTTGAACCACGACGACCATCACGTTTCTTGTTTCTACCACCAAGCCACTGAAGTTCGGTCCCGTGGGCCCCGAGAGGGAAATGTAACTCCTGCGGCAGGCCTTGTGGTGCTCCTACAGTACGAGCTCGTGCCAAAACTAGAATTTGTTTCTTACTACTACCAACTAGTACTAGTAAGGTACACGTGCATTGCACACATGAGATTCTGGTGGTTTGTGCATTATGCTTCTACATGTGGAGCTTTCTGGATTCTAAGATGTGGCAAAATCTGGTGGAATGTAAGGTTAGGCAAGTTTGATTAACTTAGGCGAGTGTTTGATTCAAGCCACACCTTAGGCAAGCCACACTAAGGCCCCACATGACATACACACAAAAAATGTGGCAAGATTCCCTTAGGCTTGCCAACTTGTTTCTCTCGTTTTGAAGAACTAATAACTTTGCCTAAGCTTAGTTGTGGCAAAGTTAGGGTCTGTTTGATCAAAGGATTTTCATAGGATCTCTGAAGGATTAGAATCCTTAGGAAATTTTCCTATGTTGGTCGTTTGATTCGTAGGATTGAATCATGTAGAATATTTTCCTAAGGATTCATTTGTACTACGTTTCACAGGAATTCTAACATGCACTCCAACCTCTTGAAAGAAATCCTTTGTTTTTCATGTGACACAATCAAACAAACTCAAATCCTATAGGGATCCAATGAACATGCCATTCCAATCCTACTTTTTTCCTATTCCTGTGTTTCTGCAATCCTATGAATCAAAGAGGCCCTTAGTCATGAATTAAGTTCAACCATGGAGTCTTCTAGATTATACATGTGGCAGAATCTGGTGGATGATATCCAACGGCCAGTAGTGCTCGGATTTGCCATCTTTGTACCGTCGGATTGGCTTCATCCAACGACCAACTTTCAAAGTTTTTCACACACTATATAGGGGGTATAGATATAGATGTGCCGGTCCGTTGCAATGGATCCAAAGTATATATATATATCTATTTAGTGGAGTGCACTCTAAACACATTATCTATTTATTTTTCTCTAACCTTTCGTAGCCATGCAACCAAGCCACATAAGCTTCATGGGTGCCCCCACATCATATTATTCATACTATGTTGATTGAAAAAAAGATAAATCACCCAAAACAAGATCTTCCCGTTTTTTGTTCCTACGATGTTGTGCCGTGCACCTACCTACTAGTTGTATAGTGGTAGTACTAGTAATATAGTATTAGGAGTACAGACTTGGTACTAGTAGGAGTAGTACTAGTACGGAATGCTCCTACTCTATCAACGAGCCCTGTCTGACACCAAATTTCTTGGCTTCCGTGCTACAGCTAGATCTTCCCCTTGTTTCTGTTTTCCAACCCGGCAGCGGGCGGGGTGTCAGTTTGCTCAATGGCGGTCCCACATGAAAGTGAAAATGCTAGGCAACACGCCTTCCCTAAGCTATGTGTCATGCCAGACGGGCCGTGTTATACTCCCGATTCCCGGGCGTGTGGGGGTGTGACGCGAACGCGGCAGGCCTTTTCCTTTTACCAGCAATGTGCCAGTGCGTTGCGATGGATCCAAAGTAGTAGAATAGTAGTATTTGTTCACAAACTTGAAAGAAATCACTATTGTTTTGATATACTCCTAATATATTACTCCCTTCGTACCTAAATATTTGTCTTTTTGAGATTTTAAATGGACTATCACATACGGATTATATAGACATATTCTAGTGTTTCTAGCAAGATGCCCGCGTGTTGCACGAAGTTGATGGAAAAGGTAAGCACAACTTATAAATTGACGGATGGAGTACTAGTTATAGTGATGCATATAATTAAGCAAACGGATCGCACATGTCGGTATTGACTGGAACAAGAATGCAACGGCACAATAAGAATTAAGTCCACGATGATGCGATCACAGTGGTGGTTACAGAAGGCAAGAAGAAAGATGGATCCACAAACGTACGACCTCCTCCTCCTCAACTTGGTGCGCAGGGCCACCGACCGGCGGCTAAGGAGCGGCGGCTTTTGTGGTGAGGTTGAGGTGCTTCTCAACAAAGGCATCCAAGGCTTCCAGCCGGTTGAGGAAGGCCAATGTCGTAGCGTCCTCACTGGCCTTGTAGATACCTATGTACACGATTTCCTCGTACATGTGGATGTGTAGGTCGACGAATTCTTGCAGGGCGAGGCGCCTCGTGGCGAGCGCGACCTCCAGGTGGACATTCTTCGTGGCGTCGGCGGGCAGTCGCAGGGCCACCAGTGCTTGAAAGAGGTTCCGTCCATGGAGGCCGATTAGGGTGGCAGGCAATGAGGAGCCCGGGTGCGCGGGCTGGAGGAGTATGGCGATGTCGTCCACGAGCCTTGAGAACGGTGAACTTGTTGCTGGTGGCAACGATCATCTGGTCCAACTAAGAGTCGTAGTTGGCGTCGAAGGCGGCCATCCACCAGCCGGTCTCCAACACCGTCTCAAGACGATCCTCGGCGCCATGGCACAGGCCGGTGTTGTGGACCATCTGGCGTAGCCGCTGGCCGCTCACGAGCATCGCCGCCATGTGTCTGGAGTGAACTCTTTTGCGCTTAGTGTAGGTGCTTAGGCAAATGCTTAGGTGCATATAATGTGGTAGATGCATTGGAATGGAGGGGCGCCTTTATATGAGGGCAATGAGGGCAAACTGCATTGCATTCACATCGTGCAACCTCTTTTCCCGGACCTCCTCCCATTACTTCCATCATGCATTAATTGAAGGAGGATGCATTGGCCGTTCAACATATTGGGAACCGCTACTCCCTCCCTCGTTTGCATTAAAGCCATACCGGGTACTGCGCCGCCCGCTGTCAAATCGAATACTCCCTCCGTCTAGGTGAGTATTAAGTCATCTTATGAAAACCAAATAGTAAACACATAGGCGTGGTGCATTAACTCTCACGTTGTTTCTTATTTTTTGACAAAAATAGAGGAATCAACCAAGAAGAGATGTGGGGCTTGTATGCTTTTAATGACTTGATACTATCAAACATGACATGCAGTGGTTAGTTCGTTGCACAAGAACAAATACAACCCACGTCAGCACACACGCATCTTATATAGCATCACATCCAATGGCTATAAAAGATGAATCAGACCAAATTATATCTCATCTAGATGAGTTCTAGCAAAACTGTATTAATAATACTTAGTACTCCTGCGCCATGTATCATATATTAGTATCATGTAGTACTTTATTTATTTATGAGGTATCCAGATGGCACTGCACCGCCAAGAAAAGAGGGTAACATCAAAATTATGGACTACTTTTTTGAGTATGTTGGTAAGGTCCGGTCATAGTCACTTGTTGAAATCTCTAAAAAGACAAATACTCCCTCCGTCTAGAAATACTTGTCATCAAAATGGATAAAAGGAAATGTATCTAGACGTATTTTAGTTTTAGATACATCTCTTTTTATCCATTTTGATGACAAGTATTTTCGGACGGAGGGAGTAGAAAACAGAGTTGGTGATGATGGTGTGCGTGCCATCCTGCAATATAGGCCGTCGGATTTATATCTAGCGGATAGGAAAGAAACTATGGCAATTTTGCAAAAATATACCCACACGTCTCTCCACGTTCGCAAATAAGGCCTTCCCTCGTTCAACCTTTTCTCTCACAAGATAAACTACTCATACAAATGCATCTTGATGTTCCGTGCAACGCACGGGCAGCTAGCTTATTTCTTTTAAAATAGTTGCTACGATAATTGGGTTGAAGTGATATATTTTATGTCTGCCCTGAATGATTTTAGATTCACTAGTAGTAACAAAGAAAAGGTTGCCTTGTTAATTAACAAAAAATAGGGTGAAAACTATCACATGAGGCCGGTAAAAACAAGGCACACTGGGTTCAGCGTCATCGTCACTACAGCTGTACGCGCGCGAGAAGTCTAGATATCGAGGGGGCTACCGAGCGAGGCACCGAGACACAATGTTTGAGAGAGAAACCAATTGACAGATTATGATCAGATCGAGTTGTCACCCTTCTGCTGTCATTGTTGGGGGGGAGGGTGAGAAAGACGTATTGAGAGTGTGCGCGGTAGGCACAGAGGCACAACTAGCGAGTGTGTGTGTGTGTGTGTTTGAGAGAGAAGCCAGTCGATAGATTAGTATCAAGATCGAGGTGTCACCCTACTCCTTCGGTGTTGGGAAGTGTGGGTGTGTGTGTGTGGGGGGGGCAGTGACACTCACATATCTCTACTCTTATAAAAAACAGAGTTGGTGATGATGGTGTTCCTACCATCCTGCAATATAGGCCATCCAATTTATATCCGACGGACAGGAAGGAAACTATGGCAATTTTGCAAAAAGATACCCACACCCCTCTCCGCATTTGCAAATAAGGCATTCCCTCATTCATCCTTTTCTCCCACAAGATAAACTTCTCATACAAATGCATCTTGATGTTCCGTGCAACGCATGGGCATCTTACCAGTAGGGAGAAGGAGTTTGTGTGACACATATCTAGCTATATTAAGGGATAGGTAGATAGCATATGTGTGAGAGACATTAGTGGCTGTGGGTGGGCGGAATTAAAGGGGTTGGCGTGTTAGACATAGAGAGCGTGTGTGTTTCTGTGTGAGAGACTTGTAGGACGGGGTAGAAAGACGAATTTAATCCTGACGGAGGGAGAGAAATACACGAAGTGCACGTGTGTTATTCCGATGCCCACAGGGAAATTAGATATGTATGCATGTGAGAGAGATTGCACAATTCATTCATGTATCACTATCTAGCGATTGTGGACGTGCATCGCTTGAACATAAGTCAATATCTACTTCGTATCGTGGCCAAAGGTACAATATTGATTCAACGCTATAAAGATTGGACACTCACATATCACATTTTTTTCTATTTAAATAAGCCTTTTTAGTTGTGCATGCCAAAGTTACAGTGATGTTTCTTCAAACAACCAATGTAGTTATCATGAACATGCACCATTGTTACTCTTGCATTCAAGTTCATTAGTCTTGGATGACGTAAGTTTCTATTTTGAAGTAATATATGTAATATTCATATATGAATTCAACGGGTACGCAATTTATGAAATGGAGGCTATGTAATCATATGAGATAACACTTTTAAGTAGCTGACTACAATATCCATTTCTTTTTGTGCGCCTCTACACTAACACGTCAATGCATTATGTTTAAAGTAAATAACCAATGGCACTAAATTATCTATTTACACGAGAAATACATAGGCTGAGCGTTTGATCCCTTTTTTTGTGAACGCACCACTACACCCATATGATTGGCCGCGCCCGTGTGAACGTCCAAGTTATCGGTGCATCATCCCGAGTTATTGTCTTTTTTCTGGGGTGGACTTCACACCAGTTATTAACTGCTGACGCGTGCCCCGTGTACACAGTCTAGCATGACTTTCCCGCTAGCACGGTCCAAAATTAGTTGAAACTGGATACGAACGATCCCGTGGGCGGCAAAATCTCCCGCCTCCTTCTAAAATTTCCGCCACCTTAGTCTTTATCATGCGAAATCCCCCTTTTGTCCTTGGTGCACGGAGACCAACAGTTACAATACCACCCTCATCTACATGATAGGTCGGGGCTGCTTTGGTAACTTCCGGTTCCCCCACTACACGGCACCCCCATTTCCTCTCCCCCTCCCGCAAAAACGACTAACTCCACAGCACCAGAGCATCTTACACCACGTCGTCCGTACTTCATCGCCCTTTCTCCCCTCCCCTCTCGAAACCCTAGACTGCTCATCCACCGGCGTACCATAGCCCATTCACTGCCAGTGGCGTCCACCTTGCCGGATCTGCTTCTGCAGCTGCATCTACCCCTCACACCTCCCCTAGAAACAAGTAGACTGCTCATCCACCACTGTACCAGAGCCCATTCAGTGCCGGCCTTGTCCACGGCGCTGGATCTGCTTCGCCGGTACTCTCGTCAACCGCCGCGCATCTGCAGCGGCTCATTCGTACTCCCCATCGGAGACGCTTCGTCCACACCCCCCCGGAGCCGCCCCACCGACGCCCCCGTCGACGGCCTCTGATCCTCTTCACGGACACCTTCCTCAACCCTACCGGAGCCGCTTCGCCGGCACCTTCCTCAACCCTACCGGATTAGCTTTGCCTATACCATTCTCAACCCTACCGGGGCCGCTTTGCCAACTCACAAGTCCACGGCCTCAGATCCGCTTCCTCGCACCCTCATCCAACCTACCGGAGCAGCTTCTGATGCCCCATCCATGGCCGTAGATCCGCATCGTCGACACCACCCTTAACCCAACCACTGGAGCAGCTTCTGACGCCCGGTCCACGGCCGCAGATCCACATCGTCGACACCATACTTAAGCCAACCACCGGAGCAGCTTCACCTACGCCCTCATCCACGTCCATAGATCTGCTTCTACCACACTGTAGTCCACCCTACCGGAGCCGCTCCACAAACACCCTACTCGACGGTTCTAGATCTCCTTACCGGACCCCAATAGCCAGCGCAGCATCATCAACCTCGACGTTTCTAACCTGATTCCCACAGTCTGGAGAGATGCCAAGCACCTACCACGGCCTAGGTACTTGTCACCTTTAAACCCGTCCAGCATCACCTGCCCGATGTACTTTAAATATACTAACCGGTCGCTGTTACCTATTATGCAGCTGGCAAAAACTACAAGGACGATGTTTCTTCTGGATCTAACAACTTGGCCAACCAAGATCCTGGACTGAGGCATTGCTATGATCTTGTAAGCGCGTCTCTCTCTCTTGTATTGTTCTGTGCCTGCCAGCGTGCTTTGCTAGGATTTTCGACCAGTAATCCCTTTGTGCAGACAATGATTTCTACTACTAGCTGCTAAATTAGATATGTAGATGTCATACATGATACTACCTCGTACCTCCATTCCTAAATATAAGTCTTTCTAGAGATTCCACTATAGGCTACATACGGAGCAAAATGAGTGAATCTACACTCGAAAATGCATCTATATACATCTGTATGTGGTCCATACTGGAATCTCTACAAAGACATATATTTAGGAACAGGGGCAGTACATTACACAAAATCTTAGGTGGCATGTAGGAATTCCAGCGCACTACATTAGGCTCCCTTAGAGTGCCTGCTAGTCCAGCATACAGAATCATGGCTAGTTTATGGTACGCACACAATTGTTAATTGGTGGTTTAAATATGCGCAAGGGATATGCAATGTAGTATCATGTAGAGATGTCTGAAATTAGCCGTGTCAACTTGCAGATAGGGTTACATAATGAAAAAGTACAAGATGTAGTACACCAGTGGCGACGGCTCGTTGGAGGAACCCTAGTGCTGCAGGCAGGGGATCGAGGTAGAGGGAAAGGGGAGAGGAGATGCAAGCGGGCAGGGCAATGAATGCTTGCGTGTTTGTTTTTACTTGAGGGTCAGGTGTGACACGGGCGTCAGCAGTTGCATTTTGAGTGTAATATAGGCAGACAACAGGGTCATTTCACTATTCCCCTTCCCATCAATTTTTAGTGAGGTTCTACCCGAAACACCCCCTCCAAAGCGAAATTAGTTAAGCCCAAGCCCATAAATCAAAAATGACTTCTTTACATCTTTTATGGCTTATTTTGACAATATGCCCTGAAAAGGCGGAATCGAACTGGCCCTTAACCTGCAATTCAATTGTGCGTGCAATGATGAATCACTCCTGCCTGCTATATGTACATTTAGGCATCATCATACATGGCATAACCTAATACATGTGCATTCCATTGTAGAATCTGGAATATGCAATGTTTATGTTAGTTCATACGTTGCACATGATGTTTAAATGCCCCTTAAATCTGGTCAGTCAAGTGATGGTCTTTAAGCCTCCTTCTTTTCTTCTTTTCTTGATATGTAAGATTTGCTCACACATCTGTTCGATTGCTTGTTTGCATTAGCCAACCATACTAGGACTGTTTGCTTTAATTACTTGTTGTTCTTGACGTAACACTCTAATAGAGCTTGTCAACGATTTAAACACTAAGGGATGCTGTAGTGGGGCCTTGTGTAACTCAGGTGACATAAAGGTTTGGCTATACACTACAGTAGGCAATTATGTTAGGAAAGTATGCATATTTATCTTCCAAGGAGACGAGTAACTAGTTGACATAATTATGTGGTGTTGTTTTGTTATAATCTCATCATGTTGTGTTCACAGACTGGAAAGTATGCATATTTATCTTCCAAGGAGACGAGTAACTAGTTTGTGTCACCTTGTAGAGGGGGTGCAATGAAGATAAGATTGAGGATTTCCAAGTACAAGATGTTAGGAAGGAGCCTTGCAAGAGAAGTAGGAGCTGCGCTGAGCCTCTTCAACCTGCTAAGGTAAGTCACTGTATGCAACTCAATAGTTCAATTCCTTGTTTGTTTCAGGCATAGTTAATTTTCTCTTTTCAATTGCTTTATTTGTCCTCAGTTAATGAGATGCCCAAATAATCATGCCTGATGTTCGGTACTTGTATCACTATTAGTTGACATAATTAAAGGCCTTACCATTTAATTACTCTGCCGAAGTGTGCCTGAAGCTTTGAAGTCTATTAACCAACTATTATTGCATGAGGCTCACAATCTAGTTTATACTACACTAATGATTGCATAGTTTTGCCTGCTGTAGTATGTTTGTATGAAACCCTCTGTTGTTCATTATGCTCCCTAAGACTTTAATTGAGGCACAGAATGGCCAACTGCTTGCTTACTTATATGCAACGTGCTGTCTAGATTTGTAACTTATCTGTGTTTTCGATTGGGCCCCAACATCATGCTCCTCTGGTGAGCTAAGAGGGATTTCTGTATGCAGGCTGCACAGACTATCTTTTTTATAATTTTTAAAATATCACCTGCTTATGCTTCATGACGTGTAACTTTTTTTTGAAAGTGACGTGTAACATTATTGTTAGTCCTGTTTTGCCATGTAGTACAAAATAGTGTCTTGTTCGCTTCACTCTTGTAACTATATTTTTGCCCTAGTCATGTGTACTTACAGAAACATTTCAGGATGAAGTGACATCAACACAAAGATCTGCGAGTAGTGCGGCATGGCCATTACCGAATGATTATGGATTGGAATTGGAATGTGCTGATGTTCTCGAGCATCAACTAGAGGTGGCAAGACAACGTGTACATGATTGTCAACGTATAATCAACAAGTTGAGACTGGACATGCAGGTATTAGATGCAGGAGTCAAAAAAATGAAACAAGACACTGAGGTAACTATGAAGGAATTGAAGATTTTGCAGATTGAAATTTGTGTTATCTGAATCCGGCAAATCCTATTTTCTAAAGAGATTATAATTCAAATGGAGTTAAGTTGATGCGCATCCATGATGTATGAGCTGTATTTGCCCAGTGTATGTAATTTGTTGTTTGTGTATGCTTTATTATCACGTGTGCCGAACCATAATGCCCAATGGGTATAATCGCCTGTAATTTCTTTATTGTATAGTGTAGGATTATTCTACCTTTCTATGCCTTGATCTCTTTGTTGTAATAGTGTAGGCTTTTTAGAGGTGATAGTATTGAGTAGGGTAATTCTTTGAATATGCTATATCGTTCAAACGGGGGCCAATTCGCCCGACCATGGCCCTTCACGGGCCATCGGATCCATGGGCCTTCCACGTCTCGTAGGATCCATGGGCCTTCTACGTCTCGTAGGATCCATGGGCCTTGTACGTCTCGTCGGATCCATGGGCCTTGTACGTCTCGTAGGATCCATGGGCCGCCGGCTCATTTATGGGTCTTGTACAGGCCTTTAATGGGCCGTAGACGGGCCTTTAATGCAAATCGTACGTTTTATGGGCTGACCATAACGGGCCGTTAATAGGCCGTATTTGGTGATGTTATGATAATGGCCCAACAGACTAACGGTCCACAAACGGGCCGACTATAACGATGGGCTGAATTTGGCCCACAAACAGAAAATGATAGTAACGGGCCGTAAGTAACCGAATGCTGCAAATGAGCCCAAGAATAAATGGGCCCTCAGAAGGCCGAAAGTTAACTTGGGCTGGAAACGGCCCAATGGAATAACGGGCCATTAATGGGTATAAAGTGATACACTATTCATTACGGGCCAGTTTCACCACAGGCTGTTAATGGGTGTAAAGTAATACATTGTTCATTACGGGCCAGTTTCAGCACGGGCCGCTAATGGGCCAAGAGTTACAAAGGGCCTCATATGGGCCGAAAGACGTCATGGGCTATACATGGGCCAGAAGTGAAAACGGGCTGGAATCAAATTGGACGGCCCAGATGACGCTACTAGGCCTAATTCGGATAGGGCATAAGGGGCCTTGGGTTAGTGGGCTGTAAATGGGCTATATGCGAACAGGTCGTTAACAGGCTTTCCATGGGCCGGCCCGCCAGCTTTTGACCAAGTCAAATGGGCCGGCCTTTTCACAGGAATGGGCCACTGTTGGGCCGTGCCACGTGTCGACGTATCATAGGTGCCTTCTGTCCAGTGAGTGGATGACATCTGTCCTAATGATGAGCCGACACGCGTTTCCTCTAGCCAATGATGATTTTACACATGGAAAATCCCCATTGGTCGGGGCTGTTAACGAGTTATCGGATCCAAAACCTGACCCGATAGCTTAACGGCGTTCCGTTACGGTGGATGCCACGTGTCGGTCACCCTTGACGAAAGCACTTCTATGACGCGCGATTTATTGTCATGGAAGTGGACACTTCCGTGATGATAATTTTGGTAATGTCATGGAACACTTCTACGCCAGCACAGGTATGACTATCTTGATTCTGTCATAAATTTGTCATGGATGTACATGCATGACAAAAAAGCGACCTACTATGACAAACACATATCATCACATAAGTGTATTTTTTTTGAAGTGATTGCCACATCCAATGATTTATAAGCGCATGATTTCAATGGCACAATCCAAAATATACTGGCGTTTCAAACCAAGAAGGGGTTATCAAAGCTATGTTCTGTGAATCAGGGAGCCCCCAAGGGATGTATTTTATACCATCAAGTCCAGATACCTATGTTTGAGCTGTGATCTGCAACAGACTCTCTTTGGTCCCTTTAACCCGGGTATTGTGCCTCCAAGTAGGTCAGAGATATGCTCATATGAAGTTATAATATTGGCTTGATAGCCAGATTACCGAGGTAATCAGAGCTATGCTCTTATAATATGGGCTTGATAGCTGGATTACCGAGGTAACCAGAGCTATGCTCTTATAATATGGGCTTGATAGCCGGATTACCGAAGTAACCAGAGCTGTGCTCTTATGATATGGGCTTGATAGCCGGATTACCGAAGTAACCAGAGCTGTGCTCTTATGATATGGGCTTGATAGCCGGATTACTGAAGTAACCAGAGCTGTGCTCTTATGATATGGGCTTGATAGCCGGATTACCAAAGTAACCAGAGTTGTGCTCTTATGATATGGGCTTGATAGCCGGATTACCAAAGTAACCAGAGTTGTGCTCTTATGATATGGGCTTGATAGCCGGATTACCGAAGTAACCAGAGCTGTGCTCTTATGATATGGGCTTGATAGCCGGATTACCGAAGTAACGAGAGTTGTGCTCTTATGCTATGGGCTTGATAGCCGGATTACCGAAGTAACCAGAGCTGTGCTCTTATAATATGGGCATGATAACCGGATTACCGAGGTAACCAGAGCTATGCTCTTATAATATGGGCTTGATAGCCGGATTACCGAGGTAACCAGAGCTGTGCTCTTATAATATGGGCTTGATAGCCGGATCAAGAGGGTAGTCATAGATATGCTCAATGGGCAGGAAGCCCCCAAGTGACCAATCATATGATAAGCCAATAAGGCAGGATACCCATGTTTGAACCGTGCATCATGGCAGCAAGTTCTCTTTGGCAACCTTGATTTTTTCTGAGAAACTTGAACTTGTGAGAGATGAATTCTTTTTTGAACCAGAGTTTTAAACCAGATATTGAGCTTCAATGCTTTGTAAGAGACATATTTCCCTTGAACCAGATTTTAAACCAGAATTCTTCATTTTGAGCCGGAAATTTTCTGACGGCCTTTAAATTTTCACCAATATGGCTGTGGCCTCCGGGACCGGGTTATCTTCCTCCAATGACCCGGGGTTCTTGAATTTGCTGACAAAATTTGTTGAGTCATGTCACCGTAGCCCCCGAGTCTCAAGATGACTCGAGGAGTTGGCTTGAGAGTCTTCATACTTGGCCCTGATATAAACCGGCATATAGCTGAACAACGGACCGCTGTCATATGTTGAAGCTGGAAGCAAGGTGGCGAGTTAATGATCTTCACAACACTCATTGTATATCCTTGGCGTTGATAACGCAATGTGAATGCACGGAAACTTGCGATCGATCGTGGCGGGTTATAAATGACTCCGTATGATTTGTGTCAGTAATCCGGCTAGTGGTTCACCCCAGCTGGTTGTTTAACCAAAATGCAGTGGCGGTGATTTGTACGCCTATCCAATGAACCATCTGGTGGAGCCAGAGTCTAACACTATGACCTTCTTTAGAGTTGTTGTAATAGACCGGGCAGCAGGAGCGGCAACTTGCACGCGCTTGTTAGCAAACTTGTGCACACAGGAGCGGCCCGGTGTGTTGATGTAGACCAGACCGCGAGGAACGGACAGGAAAGACAACCATAGTATCAGAGGCAGCACAGACAGATGAGTCGGTCGTGGTGTTGTAAGCCGGTGTGGTCGGGCAAGTCAATCGTAGGCGCGGTAAGCCGCGCGGACGGGCGAATCAGTCTCGTCGTGTTGATGTCGACTGGGTTGCACAGGTGGTGATTTGCACATTATTCATTATGGCATGGTCAGATGCTGGCATGATAATGTTGGCGCGAGCTATATATCCATGACTATCTCTCTTGCAGTGAATAATCATTCTGCGTCAAAAAACATCACGAGCCAGAGTAATTGTTCTTTGATGAAAACAATATATGCTAATAAAATAGATTTAGATGGACATCACCTGGCATTTTTTGTAACAATCGGCTTTGAATGCCTTGAGATCCACAACTTTTCCATGCGTGCGCCTCCGCGCGGGGTGAGCCCAGCGGTTCAGGGGAGAACTCGGCAGCGCGCGACTTGGCGCGATGTCAGAGGCAGTACAGCGGTAGGCGTGGAGGCAAGCCAGGGCCACGGTGAGGGCGGCTTGCAAGCATGGCTCGACAGCTGCCGGCTCAGCATGAGACCGCAGAGCAGAGGCAGGCAGCAGCTCTCACAAATGGCAAACGACGACCGCGAGGGTGATTCGAGGGCAGCTGCCGAGGCCAAGTCGGAACGAGTCGGAGCGAAGGCCACTCAGAGTCAAGTCCGGCGGTTTACTGAAGCAATGCGCGGCGGAGGCGAACCGGCGACGGCGGCTCAGAGCGGCTCGGCGCGTGGCCCTCCCGGTGACTCAGAGTGACCCTGAGATGACAACGGCACAGGCCGGCCGGCTTGAAGGCGGAAGCGAATCCGACGGAATTGGCGCGAGGCAAGGCAAGGTACAACAATGGCCTGGCGCGCGTCAAGGCGGCTCAGGTGCAGCCGGTTTGACGAGGCCATGGCGGCGACTCGGCGGGCGAGCTGTCCGGGCGGCTCAAGTCTGCGACCGCGGTAGCGTCTTGGCTCGGCGTGGGGACGACTCATAGCAGCGGTAAGGCAGCCCTCCGGCGGAAGCGATGTGACGAGGCAACATCTCGGCGACTTAGCATCAGCGGCTTGGAGCAGATAACAGCAGAGGTGAGTTGGTTCGATGGTCTAGTCATGCAAGTGATGATAACGATGTTGGCGAGTTGATGCTGCAGCTCGGAGCATAGCGGCGACTCCACCGGCGGCAGAAGTGGCTGTGCGAGGCCATGGCTTGCGGGGATGACTCGAAGTGAGGCCCGGAGTGGAGGTGATTTGGCGTGCCGGCATGGCTCGCACGCAGGGGCAGGCGGAGACACGGCGCGGCTAGGCATGGGCGGAGCCCAGCGGCGGCCTCATAAATGCGTTGGCCTCACGACTAAGTCCTCACACTAGGACATCTGCCGTGACAAATCCACGACAGTTCCTATATTTTCACATCTATATTTACTCTTAACAAAATGTAGAATAAAGGCAATGCTCTTGAAGAAGAGTCTATGGTAAACTCCTGAATTGCCCCCCCCCATCAATATGGACAAGGGCTTTATAGAGCCGGTCTTCACTACTAATGTAAGTTTGTCCTCCTCGAGCCTTCAAACTTTGTTGTGTATATTTGGATAGCTATGACTGCAAATATTGTTTATTTTTGTCGTCTGCATCAAATTTCTTGTTCAAAGTTTATAACGAATAAGTACATAAACATAAGTTTGTCCTTCTCAATTTCAGTCTTTAGTTGTACAACCTAGTTCCTTATTCGTACCATGTAAATTATACTAAACATAGCAAGTTATCTTCTTTAGCACTTCATGTATGCTTGTGTTCTTGATCTGTAATCGAGTGGTGTGATGAAACAACCAACTCTAGCACAATGTCATATCCTGCTATGTCTTAACTATGAACAATGCCATATTATGTTAATGTTATTTAAATCATGTCTCTTTATTTACCAATCTAAAATGGTATAAATTGACAGTATAGTCCCCATTCATGCTTATACGTTGTTTAGCACTACATGTATGCTTGTGTTCTTGATCTGTAATCAAGTGGTATGGTGAAGCTGGCCGTTCCTGCACAATGCCATTTCCTGTCGTCTTTAACTATGAACAATGCCTATTATGTTAATGCTATTTTAAACCGTGTCTCTTTATTTCTGACAAAGAAATGAGATGAATTGACAATGCTGATGCTTATACGTGCAAAACCTATTATCTACCTACTTGTTTTCTTTCAGGGTGCCAACACTGATGCTAGGAAGAACTGCCACAATGATAGTGAGATGAACCAATTGTTTGTCCCTCTAACATATATTCCAGGGAAGAAGGCAACACCTCTTGAGGGTAGCGATACAACCCCAAAGTCATGTCTTGATGTAGTGTCAAACATATTCAGTGACATGAGCTCAATGAAGTCGCCGCCTGAATCTGTTCGACTTCTTCAATCAGAAATTCAAGCTGAAAGACATGCTTCTGCTCAAATCCGACTGGAACTCCAATCGCTATGCAAGATTTACCATAAGTACATGACGTCTATTGATGCTATGCAGCTTGAGTTGGTGGATATAAGCGTCAAACAAGCGCAATCGCATCAGGTTGCTAAGATGCTTGCGTTGTAGCTCTTGGGCAGGGCTAACCTTTCTTGAACTATGGTTAAGTGTTGTCTAATATTTTGTCGGCACGTTTACTTCCACTAGTGCCGACCTGCCCAGTGTATGGAATCTGCTATCTGGTTGCCCCTTATTATCACTGGTGGCGAACTTTGATGCCCAGGGGATGTAATATGATGTAATTTCTTTGTTGTATAGCCTAGGTTTATTCTTTGTCATGATGCTGTAATTTATTTGTTGTTTTTGTTGTCGTCGCTCTAAGAAAAGGTCGTAATATTTGATCGGAGCACAATGAGCCAATATGTTAGGTTTATATAAAAATAATTTCGGTACTAAAACTGGTCGGTCGCCAATCGCTATAATGGGCCGAGCCGTGGGCGGGCAACTAGCTTGGGCCATTAGTTAGGCCTAGACTTAATCTCGCCCACTATTAGTTTTGGGCCTTTAAAAGGCCGAGTAAACCGCTTGTCTTAATTGGGCTAGAAAATTAAAAAGGCTTTTAACAGGCCGAGATCTAAATTGAGCCTTAATTGTGGAGAACAAATCATAGGCCAACAGCAGGCTGTAATATACATCGGCCCATTATTGGCCCATTGGTATGATGGGCCATTAATAGGCTGAAATATTTTTGGGCCTTGGCTGACCCAATTACATGACGGGCTGGAAGTAGGCCGGATGTATAACGGTCCAAAATTAGGTCCAACACTATCAAGGGCCTTTAACGGGCCGATAGGCAGTTTGGGCTAGAATGTATCCATGAAGACTACGAGCCGTTAAGAGGACAAAAATCACTACAGACCAGAATTAGGCCAAAGTGCAACTCAGGCCTTTAAATGGCCGAAAGTGAAACCGGGCCGAAAGACGTCCATATGTAAACGGGGCCGCTGACAGGCTGAAACTAATTTCGGGACGAACTGTTAAACGGGACATTAAGGCACTGATACAACGAGGTGCTATACAAACGGTTTTTAACCCCCTTTCCACGAAGGTGTTCTGAACTGTCGCCTAGTGAGTGACTGCGATAGGGGGTCCTTCCCACACGACCCAGAAACCGTCGGGGATAGGCTCTCCTGGCATACACACACTCATCAAAATGAGGTCGTGTGCGACAGGCGAGCAGTCAAATACCATTATACAGGCCCAATCGGTTCAGGTCATAAGTACATCCCACATAGTCAGTCCCAAACAAATGTTTCCATTTGTTATGTACATTCCACATAGTCAGTCCAAGGAATATGTTTCCGTTCTAATGCACATCCCACACAGTCAATCCAGGGAAAACGTTTCCGTTCGTATGTACATCCCACACAATCGATCCAGGGAAAATGTTTTCGTTCATATGTACATCCCACACAATTTTATGTATAGGCTCGTGTGTGATAGGTGTAACTATCACACATGCTCTGCCTCGGTTAATCGTTTGCTTTTATTCAACTACATCACACACGATTTGATGAAGAAAACCGTGTGGCATTGGGCTATCCATCACAAGCGCTTTTACTGCTAGAACCGTTTGCAATGTTCCATGACCCATTTAGCAGGTTTATTAGTTTATAATTAATAATTCCAGTATTACGCAAATTCACATTTCATATCAAACAGCTATTTCCCATTTCATATTAGACACATAAATATATTTTAACATCGCAGTACGATAGCTACCTAAAAACAACACATTACAACATATAGCTAGTTCAGCTTCATAAGAACAATATTAGAACAATATATTCATTTCCCTAATCGAGATCATCCAGGCTCATCTTATCCACCTTTGCTTTCAGTTTATTGAGAACCTGTTTTGCACTGGCCAACTGGGAAAGTGCCTCCTCCTTCACCATCACCTTCTTAGCAAAGTCTGATTTAAAAAATCTGAGCTCATTCTCCACCTTCCTATTTTTATCCCACATCTTCAAATATTCTTCAGCATTGACAACACTTTCTCTAAGCCTACCTCTATTCTCTTCCTCATACATGCTCCAAAGCTTTGCTAGGCACATCTTCAAAGACTATGGCCACTCTTGATCAACCCACTCCAGGTAAGAACACTTCCGTCATCCTATAATATTTAAAACTAGATCAGTAACAATTGTAGGGGAAATGGGTTTATAGCAACATAGAAAATCACCAATGCTTATTTTGAAAAACTGAAGAAACGGGTTAATTATGACATATCTTCTCAAAAAGATCAATGTGCAAATGAATTAATTGCTACTGAGACAACAACCAAATTTTGAAACATCAGAAGCTTTAATTAACTACAACAACGCTACAAGTTCTTACTAATGTACTATAAATAACAAACTAAACATTTTATGAGGAAGCTAATGATACGTCTCCAACGCATCTATAATTTATGAAGTATTCATGCTGTTATATTATCATTCTTGGATGTTTTACAATCATTTTATAGCAACTTTATATCATTTTTGGGACTAACCTATTGACCCAGTGCCCAGTGCCAGTTGCTATTTTTTGCTTGTTTTTTACATCGCAGGAAATCAATATCAAACGGAGTCCAGACATGTGAAACTTTTTTTTGATTTTTTATGGACCAGAAGACATCCATTTGGCCAGAGCAGCACCTGCGGGGTGCCCCAAGGGGGGCACAACCCACAGGGCACGCCTGGGGGCCCAGGCATGCCCAAGTGGGTTGTGCCCACCTCAGTGGCCTCCCACACCCCCTCTTTGCCTATAAATCTATTATATAATTAAGACAAGAGGCAAATAAGACATCACATTGATCCACATATGCTAATATTATTCCCACCGTTTGATTAAAATAATAATGGCTGAGATTTAAAATATTTTACGTAACATGCTAACGTGTATCTAATAGGATATTGCACCGTCACGTATAAACATATATACATTGATCCACATATGCTAATATTATTCCCACTGTTTGATTAAAATAATAATGGCTGAGATTTAAAAGATTTTACATAACATGCTAACGTGTATCTAACAGGATATTGCACCGTCACGTATAAACATATATATGATGCATGTGTGCAAAGACTTGCGGTCATCAGGTCTGCATGATCGTGGTCCATGTAGAGTCTATGAAGGATTCAAACAGAAACTGCCAAATGTGTGTACGTTGGACTCTACAACAGATTCTAAAGGCACCGGAGCGTTACATGTAGACGGAGTACATGCCTGAGTACAAGCATGTAATTAATGCCTGCTAAATAGAGGAAACAATTAATAGTGGTAATCAAATAGACTCCACTGCTACTAAGATGGATAAGCTGGCTGTCATCCGGTGGGCCGGCCGAGGTATATGCATGCACAAAAGCCATGCCTATGGAGACATGGACTATAACCTGGCAATGTAAATTCAAAAATATTAAATAACCATATGATATTTTCTCTTAAGTCAAGGTTGGGGACTTACTCTATGGCGCTGATAATCTAAGAGCTAGATCGACCACACGCATATTAGGTGATCAACTAACAATACTCGTGTGTTACACCAAAGTACGAGAATTATATAGAATTTACACTATATTAGTATTATATTTATATTAGTCTCTCAGATCCATATTAATTATCGCAGTGTTAGTACACTATACAAAAAATATTATTAAACAATATGAAAATAATTTACAACATGCTAAAATCTATATTTAATATACAACTCTTATTAGGTGGATCGGAAGTACATGCCTATTTTATAAATCTATAATATATATAACACTTATCATCTAATTTATTTATGAAATATTAAATACAAAATGACAAAAAGTGCTTGCAATTAGGTTTCTATACTATGTCCGACGTGTGAAAATGAATAGATAATTATGTTTCCTAACTTGGACAAAGGAACACTAGAAATTTGATTATGATGAGCATGTGCGAAAGCTTTTGAACATAGAATTGCACTAAGTGAGAAAATAATGCAATTCAACCAATGGTTTTTTTTGCGGAAGCAACCAATGTCGTACGAGAAACAGGACATGCTACATATTCAGATACAAACGATCAGTGTGCTCGAAGTTAGTTTTGTAAAACAATTCTAGAAGATTGTCCATGGAAATATATATATACATAGAAACTAGGGCGTGTGTAGTAGTGGAACAGAGTGAAATATGTGCTATTCTTTTTATGGGAAAATAGTTACGGTTCTGATGAGAAAATAGTGCCTATGATTTTGCACGTCGAGCCACCAACATCAATACCATCAACTTTCTGATATCGCACATGATCCAAAGTAAGTACGTTTGTGAAAAAATTCATAAAGAGGAAATTGTATTATCTCAAGATGTACGTACATTACAGATGAACATGGTTATATCATTAACACACGCACAATGGTATCTAGCAACAAGCATGGAATAAAATACATAATTCATGACCCGGATGATATGGGAAAGAGAAAACAGTTGATAGATGCTAGCACATTATGTGTGAAAGCAAACGTAGCACACAAATAAATAAAAATGATATCATTGTCACATCAGCAAATTTTGAAAGCAGCAAACTAGGTAAATTTTGAATCATTTCAGATGTGTACCTAATTATGGGATTTATCAAAACAACTAAAGAAAGACAAGATTGCTAAGAGGGTGTTTTAGGAATATTTAATAAACACCGGTGGCAATCACATTGGCTGGATGGCCAACCCACCGAGGTAACTAGAGTAAGATGAACATCTGGGGATTCGTCTTCATACATTATGTTGCGCAAATCAATACTAATGACTACAATATAACCAGCGATGGAGCGTGCAAAACCAAGCTAAATCTTACTCGATCTTTCAGGGAATTTCTTAGAATTATTGAAAATACCCCAATGGACAGGGAGCAGTCACATACCAAGATACTTATGAAAAATTACTAATCGAAAAAATAATATGAAAATGAAATAATTTTTACTAAAGCTTACATACCGGCTACACCCTATTAATGTTTCTTTACTGACTAATATATGAGTGATAATGGAGCAAATAGTTGAATACAAAAATAGCATGGAGCCATTCGGAAAATGACATGATGGGGGACAACATCAAAAAAACCTTATCTATATGTTTTAGCATATTAATTTCTATGTGGACCTAAAGGCATGCTAACAATGAAGAGCTAATTGAATATATATATAGGGAAAAAGTATAGCACATTGAAAATCTAGCCGCGCAAATGCGCGGGACACACTGCTAGTTCCCCAATATTCGAAAAACCCTCGGGGTTATCCTAGATCAGAAGTTCCGCCGCCGCAAGGCTTTGTAGCCACCGAAAACCAATCTAGACCCCGTTCCGGCACCCTGCCGGAGGGGGGAATCATCCTGGCGGTCACTACAATGAGGAGGGAGTAGTCCACCCTTGGGGATGAGGGTTTGTACCAGTAGCTATGTGTTTAATTTCTCTCTCTCGTGTTCTTGAGATGTCACGATCTTGATGTATCGCGGGCTTTGTTACTATAGTCAGATCGTATGATGTTTTACCCTCTCTATTTTGTTGTGATGAATTGAGTTTTTCCCTTTGAGATTTCATTGTTATCGGATTGAATACTTTTATGAATTTGAGAGCACTTGATATATGTCTTGCATATGAATACTCGTGGTGACAATGGGGTATCGTATTGATTTACTTGATATATGTTTTGGCATTCAACTCGCGGATTCCCGCGGTGACATTGGGGTATTCTATGCATAGGGTTTGACGCACATTGTAAGGGCATATTTATCCCTAAGGTGTTTTGGTGATTGATGACAATGCTTTTGCGGACTAAAAATCGTGTGCCTTGAGTTTCCCAGACGTTTCATCGCTAGGCACAAGACGGATTGGTGCCCTGTAACGCCCCGAGACCGATGTGCCAGGTGTCGTGCAGTTATTCGCCGTCGTTGCCATGTCATTTGCTTGCGTGTTGCATCTTGCCATGTCATCATGTGCATTGCATTTGCATACGCGTTCACCGCATGCATTCGAGCATTTTCCGTGTTGTCCGTTTTGCATTCCGGCGCTTCGTTCTCCTCCGGTGGTCATTTCTACCTTTCTTTCGTGTGTGGGGATTAAACATTTCCGGATTGGACTGAGACTTGCCAAGCGGCCTTGGTTTATTACCGGTAGACCGCCTGTCAAGTTTCGTATCATTTGGACTTCGTTTGGTACCCCAACGGTTAACCGAGGGACCGAAAAGGCCTCGTGTGTGTTGCAGCCCAACACCCCTCCAATTTGGCCCAAAACCCACCAAACTCTGCTCCATCATCTAGATCGTTCGATCACGATCGCGTGGCCGAAAATCGCACCTCATTTGGACTCTCCTAGCTCCCCCTATGCCTATATATACACTCCTCTCCGAAATATTCGCGGATGAAACCCTAAAACTCCTCTTCTCGCGCCGCCGGACGCGTCCACGCCACGCCGGACGTGTCCACCGCCCGCCGCCACCTCACTCCCACCAATGGGGAGCCACCACGTCACCCCGCAGCCGCTCTCCACCAACCGGAGGCCGCCACCTCAGCCGCGCATCTCCCTCTCTCTCCACCAGCGCCGCTGAGGCCCGCCGTGGCCCAACGGAGGCCCGCCCGAGCCAACCCGGGCCTGAGCACCTCGCGCCCTGGCCGGATTCGCCCCACCGCGCCTCGGGAGCGCCGCCGCCTCCATCACCGGCGCAGCCGCCCGCTGCCGCCACCGCAAGCTCCGTCCGTCGCCTCTACCTTGCTCCGCCACCGCGCCGCCTTTCTCCACCGTTGCGCCTCGCCGCGCCGCCGCTCTCGGCTTCCGTGCGCGCGCCGCCGCGGAGCACCTCGCCGGCGCAGCAGCTCCGGCCACCCCGTCCGCGTCGCCTCATCACCTCGCCACCTCGCCGGATTCGACGATTCCGGCCATCTCCCCCAACTCCGGCGAGCTCCACGGTCGTCCTCGTCATCCGCACCAACCGGGACCAGATCCACCACTCCCTCCATCCAAACACAGCCCCGCGCCACCCGGATCTCCTCGTCCCGGATATCCTCGTCCGCCGTTGACTTTTTCCGCGGGGTAAATTTCTTCTAAGTCCCAGTATTCCTGATCCAAGTTGCCATGTTCGCGGCTCCATAACTTTGCATCCGTAGCTCCGATTCATGCATATAGCATATCAAAATGTTCATCTCAGATAGTACATCATTTCATTTCATTGCATCATTTTCATTTGAGTTCATCTTGATGCCAGAAATGCTGTTAGAAGAGGGCTTCGTGAGTTAATTGTCAGATCTGCTAGTTCATCTTAGACTTTTGTCATTTTTGCCATGATTATTGTGTGCATGATATGCCTGTGAGTCCTTCATATGTTTTGTTAAGCATCTTGTTATCTTTCCAAAGGTGCAACCCATGCATTTTTAGGATGTGTGCGGTGACTTGTGCAAGCTTGCAAAGTGAGGCACCCGGTAAATCTGTTTTCAGGGACTTAATAGTTTTCACTAAGTCTGGGATTGTTTAGTTCATGATGCCATATGTCCATGCTGTTTCCTAGTGATCCGTGCCTCTTTTGAGGATGATCAGTAAAGGAGTTTTGTTAATCTTGTTATGCTCTATCCATCCATGTCTTTGTTTGCAAATTATGGAGCACCCTAGCTTGAGTCAATCGAGCTCTACTTTTGCTTCGTTGTGAATCTGGGCAGATCATCAACTTGTTTGCGATTTTGCCGATGTTATTGTAGTTGATCCGTGCATGCTATGCCATTGTTCTTGCCATTTATAGCTAGAAGTTTGTGCCTTATTAATGTATGTATGCTTGCCTTGCCATGACTTGCACCGTGGTGAGTGCATCGAGCTCGTAAACATGCCTTCGTGAGTTATGTTTCAGCATGTCCCAGTTTTCACTAAGTCTGAAAACTGATTATGTTTTTGCCATGTTCGTGTGCTTGTTAGTATATTTTTTGATCCCTTTTGGCTCAAGGTCACTAAGGGACTTTTGTTAAGCTTGTTGAGTAGCTCCATGCCATGTCTTTCTTTGTCATGTTCAGGTCCTGTAGCATGTTGTTTTATTGCTCCGAAGAGGGCTATATGATCTGAAATTCCAGACAAGTGTTAATTTCACTAAGTCTGAGATCTGTTTTACCATTTGCGTTTTTGCCATGCTTGTTTGAACCTGTTAATGGATGAATTGGCCGTAGCTCAGTGCTAGACTTTTGTTAAGCATCTTGAATGCTTTCCTGCCATGTATTTTGATGTCATGTTTGGGTGCTGTAGCATGTTCATCTCATTGCATTTAGATGCCTACTTGCTGTAAATCGCAGACCGGTGTCGTTTTTGAATCGCTTGCCATTTCCAAACCGTAACTCCGATTCCGGCGTTATTTATATCGTTTTCAAGCGATTTCATCTCATCTTTCCAGTGGAACACTTGGTTTTCCAAGTTGAGGCCAGGTCCATGCATTTCATGTCATATCTTGCATTTTGCATCCCGCATCGCATCCCGCATAGCATATCATCTTTGCATTGTGTTGTTTGAGTTTGCACGTGGTTGATTGTATCCTTGTTGCTTGTTTGTCTTGTTTGGGTAGAGCCGGGAGACGAGTTCTCTAATGAGGAGCCCGTTGAGTTTGCTTTTGAGGATCCAGTCAACTCTGACAACTGTGCAGGCAAGATGATCATACCCTCGAAATCACTACTATCTTTGCTATGCTAGTTTGCTCGCTCTTTTGCTATGCCATTGCTACGATGCCTACCACTTGCTTGAAAGCCTCCCAAATTTCCATGTCAAACCTCTAACCCACCATTGTCCTAGCAAACCGTTGATTGGCTATGTTACCGCCTTGCTCAGCCCCTCTTATAGCGTTGCTAGTTGCAGGTGAAGATTGGAGGCCGTTCCTTGTTGGAACATTTATTTACTTGTTGGGATATCATTATATTGCTATGTTATCTTAATGCATCTATATACTTGGTAAAGGGTGGAAGGCTCGGCCTCCCGCCTAGTGTTTTGTTCCACTCTTGGCGCCCTAGTTTCCGTCATATCGGTGTTATGTTCCCGGATTTTGCGTTCCTTACACGGTTGGGTTATAATGGGAACCCCTTGATATTTCGCCTTGATTAAAGCTTTTCCAGCAATGCCCAACATTGGTTTTACCATTTGCCACCTAGCCTTTTCTTTCCCTTGGGTTCTGCAGACTCAAGGGTCATCTTATTTTAACCCCCCTCGGGCCAGTGCTCCTCTGAGTGTTGGTCCACCTGTCAGCTACCGGTGGCCACCAGGGGCAACTCTGGGTTGGCCTACCCGTACCTAAGACAATCTGAGTGTGCCCTGAGAAAGAGATATGTGCAGCTCCTATCGGGATTTGTCGGCACGTTCGGGTGGTGTTGCTGGTCTTGTTTTAACCTGTCGAAGTGTCTTGAGTTACCGAGATACCGAGTCTGATCGGAACGTCTTGGGAGGAGGTCTATTCCTTCGTTGACCATGAGAGCTTGTCATGGGCCAAGTTGGGACTCCCCTGCAGGGATTGAACTTTCAAAGCCGTGCCCGCGGTTATGGGTAGATGGGAATTTGTTAATGTCCGGTTGTAGATAACTTGAACCTTAACTTAACTAAAATGAATCAACCGAGTGTGTTACCGTGATGGCCTCTTCTTGGCGGAGTCCGGGAAGTGGACACGGTGTTGGAGTAATGTTTGCGCAGGTTGCTCTCTAGTTTCTCGCTCGTGCCTTGCCTCCTCTTCTCACTCTCTTTTGCGAATAAGTTAGCCACCATACTTGCTAGTCGCTTGCTGCAGCTTCACTCATATTTTACCTTGCCTTACCTATAAGCTTAAATAGTCTTGATCGCGAGGGTGCGAGATTGCTGAGTCCCTGTGGCTCACAGTTTACCATTACACCAGATGCAGGGCCTGATGATTCCGCTCCAGGAGACGCGTATGAGCTCAAGTGGGAGTTCGACGAAGACTCTCAACGATACTATGTTTCCTTTCCCGATGATCAGTAGTGGTGCCCAGTTGGGGGTGATTGGGACCGTGTCGCATGTTGGGTTCTCTTTTATTTTGGCGCCGTAGTCGGGCCATGAGTGTTTGGATGATGTAATGTTATTTATGTTCTTGATTGATGTGGCGAGTGTAAGCCAACTATGTTATCTCCCCTTTATTATTCTTATTACATGGGATGTAGTGAAGATTGCCTAACTTGAGACATATGCCTTCAATGCGATTATGTCTCTAAGTCGTGCCTTGACACGTGGGAGCTATAGTCGCATCGAGGGTGTTACAAGTTGGTATCAGAGCCTTCCCCGACCTTAGGAGCCCCATTGCTTGATCGTTTTTAGCGGCCGAGTTGTGTCTAGAAAAATGTTTTGAGTCTTTAGGAATTATATATCGGAGAGTTTAGGAATTCTTTTTACTTCCCAGTCTCCTCATCGCTCTGGTAAGGCATCCTGACGTAGAGTTTTGAATCTTCTCTTCTCAAATTTCACTAAATTTTTTTTAGGATCACGCGGGTATCTTGGAATCATTCCGATGGTTTTATGATGAGAACATTGACTTGGTGTCTCCTGTCAGGGGTTTAGTGGAAGTGTCCCGGGGAGTTGAGCTCTGAGGTGTTGTCATCATAATTTTATCGTTGCAGTTCTGGAATACCTGAGTCTAGTACGCCGACATCGAAAATCTCTTTTATGCAGTTCGTTGGTGAGATAACCTCGACGCCACCCAGTACTGGGGCAGGAGTTCGGGAGTATCGCCATAACTTGTATAACGGATGCTTTTCGAAGGTTGAGGTAGATGGTTTCCGAAGTTTTTCTTGGTTATGTGTTGAAGGATGGATACAGCTGGATGTAGGATTTGCTAGTTTGGGTGAGATATTATGCTTCCCCTGTATTCCCAACACCTGATTGCATAACCGGAAAGGTTCGGGAGTTTCATAGGTGGGAATTCAAGTAGCTCTTAGGATATCTTTCCGACAGATGTATGATAGGAAATTGGGGTTCGACGTCTAGTGGTCCGCCTATTCACGGTCGGTTTTACAGTGGTCTCGTTGTGTCTTAAAGAGTCCTTGGCTATGCCGACTCGGGGACGCTTCGTATGTCATGTGCACTGCCTTGTACATGATGGTGCTGTACGATCGAGCCCGTGTCGGCCCCACCACGAAAACTTCGGACGAAATCTCTATCATATGTTTGTTCTGGCTTATTCCGCAAGCCAATCCCTTTGTTTTTGTTTTGAGTTGTGGTATTCAAGTTGCTTCAAAGTCAAATGTTGATTCCATACCTTCCCCAAATGGTGTTCTCATATTTCTATGTGAATACTAATCCTTCTCGATCATCGAGTTTCTCATTTCAATTTCTTTTCAACTGGTGTGTCTCTCCTCAAGTGGATCCGATCATTTCAACATCTGCAAGATCAAGTATCAGCTCTCTCAACGGCGTTCGTTTCATCCATCTCCAAGTTGTCTTTCTTTTTCCCACCCTCCCTCCCTTTTTGTTTCTTCGAGGACCCAGATTTCTTCATCGGGTATCCATTCAACTCATGTGAAGTCACTCCATTCTTTTTCGTCAATATTCTTACCCGGTGGTTCTCAAGGAGATGTTCTACTAGTTCGTCATTCTTCATTCTTTTCTTCTCCGATGGAACCAATTCAAGCTTTTGGTGTTGATCATATCCTTTTTCCTCATTTCAAATACCTTTTCTTACCGGTGCACCTCTTTATCATTCACCTCTCGCTATTCAATTATTCCGGTGTGCTCAAGATATCTCGAAGATTCATGTTTTCCACTCTGCATTTGTTCAAGATCTTTCGAGGTTGTTATCTCATTCAAGTCATTTAATTCAACCGGTGCAATCTATCTTTTAAATCCCTCAATGGTGTTTCTTTTGAGTGGGCCCTAACCCACAGGTATTTTCCCAGGATCTTACCTGACTCTTCTTATTTCCCGGAGCTATCCTAAATTACTTTTAAAGTTTGACGTAAGAATGAGTTATCATCAGTCAAATGTCTTCTCCAAGATCTTCCAAATTCTTTTCATCGTTGGTTCAACCTCTTCGTTTTGATTCTTCCGGAGTGCCTCAATAATTCTTGGTGGTGTTTCTCGTTGTCATTTGAAGACCGAAGAAATTTTTTCTCTCAATGTTTCTCCATTCTCTTCAAGATTCGTGATTCTATCTTGTTGCCATCCTCTCATAATTATTTGCGATTGTGAGATATTCTTTTCAAACAATGGAGTAATTCAGGAGCCTTTTCAGTTTGTTTATCCAGAGTCCATCAATTCAGGTTTATTCATTCTCAGCTGTCAGTTATCATTCTCCTATCTTGACGGTGCATCATTCAAATATCCTCTATTAAACTCGCGATTTTTCGTTCACTTGCATCTAAATTCTCTCAAGCTTCTTCATTCATTTCCTAATTCTTACCCGGTGTTTCTTTTTCTTCTCATCGTCCTTTTCAACTGTTACGGTGGTTCGCTCAAGATCTCTTCCTTAGTTGTCATACTAATTCTTTCGTTGTTTTTCTATCCTACCGGTGACTTGCTGAAGACTTTCTCAAGTTGGCGCTATATCTATCATAATCCTTTCTACGAGAATAAGTAGTATGCCAATTCCATTGCTTGTCATCAATTTTAATTGGTGAAGGATACGCATAATGTAATTCTTATTCTGGTTTCATCGAGTTTATTTAATTCCTGTTTTCCGGAGTGGCTCATTATTCTTATTCTTGGTTCCAATAGCTCATCTTTCTTTCCCGGAGTTCCAAGCTCTAATTGTCACGGAGATCCATCTAAATCAGTACAAGGTTTCACTTTGTGTTTTCAACTTCTTTTTCTTTTCGTTTGATACTCCTTCTCGAAGTGTTCATCGAGATTCTTTTCTAAGGAGCTCAAGCATTCTTCATCTTGCAATCCGGAGTTCAATTCTTTCTACCGTATCATTTGAGGTGGTATTATGTCATTCTTGATGATTTCCCTATGTGGTTCATGATTCACATGTTGTCAAGATTGAGAAATCTTAAATCCATCAAGTTCGTCATGGGAATTATCTTGGGTTATATTTCACCTAAAGCCTTCCCTAAGGATTGTTGCTATCTATGGTGCTTATAGATGATCCAAGCTCTTCTCATAAGACCATATCAAGATTATTCTTTTCGTTGTTGGTTTTTCAACAACTCCACTCTAGCATTTGTTGTAACCGTGCTCTCTCAAGATCTTGTTTCCCTTTGTTCCGGAGTCATTGTGATGTTGCTCTTTTCAACCCATCATCTCGTTTGTCAAAGATCATGTTCTTTCCGTGCTTATCCATTTAACCGGAGTGTCGTGTCCACTTCTCAAGTTCTTTTCATCTTATCTAGTCTTGTATCACTTTTCAACCGGAGTGCTGTTCGAATTTGGTCTTCCTTGATCCCCTTCCTTAACCGGCGTGTTTTCAATATATATCTTCCCTTCAACCTCAAGGTTTTTCGCAAATGTTCTTTGTCCCTCTTTGCTAACGGAGTGTTTTCGACCTTGTTCACCTCCGTTGTATTCTTTTCTCGAATTTGTTTAAGCTTTTCAAGGTTCTTTGGTTTCACTCGTTTGTCAAAGAAGCAACTTAGTCTTACCTCTTCCCTTTCTCTTCCGTTGTCCCTCCGGTGCCATTCTAGATCTCGGGACGAGATCCTCTCGTAGTGGTGGAGTGTTGTAACGCCCCGAGACCGATGTGCCAGGTGTCGTGCAGTTATTCGCCGTCGTTGCCATGTCATTTTCTTGCGTGTTGCATCTTGCCATGTCATCATGTGCATTGCATTTGCATACGCGTTCACCGCATGCATTCGAGCATTTTCCGTGTTGTCCGTTTTGCATTCCGGCGCTTCGTTCTCCTCCGGTGGTCATTTCTACCTTTCTTTTGTGTGTGGGGATTAAACATTTCCGGATTGGACTGAGACTTGCCAAGCGGCCTTGGTTTATTACCGGTAGACCGCCTGTCAAGTTTCGTATCATTTGGACTTCGTTTGGTACCCCAACGGTTAACCGAGGGACCGAAAAGGCCTCGTGTGTGTTGCAGCCCAACACCCCTCCAATTTGGCCCAAACCCACCAAACTCTGCTCCATCATCTAGATCGTTCGATCACGATCGCGTGGCCGAAAATCGCACCTCATTTGGACTCTCCTAGCTCCCCCTATGCCTATATATACACTCCTCTCCGAAATATTCGCGGATGAAACCCTAAAACTCCTCTTCTCGCGCCGCCGGACGCGTCCACGCCGCGCCGGACGTGTCCACCGCCCGCCGCCACCTCACTCCCACCAATGGGGAGCCACCACGTCACCCCGCAGCCGCTCTCCACCAACCGAAGGCCGCCACCTCAGCCGCGCATCTCCCTCTCTCTCCACCGGCGCCGCCGAGGCCCGCCGTGGCCCAAGGGAGGCCCGCCCGAGCCAACCCGGGCCCGAGCGCCTCGCACCCTGGCCTGATTCGCCCCACCGCGCCTCGGGAGCTTCGCGCCGCCGCCTCCATCGCCGGCGCAGCCACTCGCCGCCGCCACCGCAAGCTCCGGCCGTCGCCTCTACCTTGCTCCGCCATCGCGCCGCCTTTCTCCACCGTCGCCGGCCGCCGTTGCGCCTCGCCGCGCCGCCGCTCTCGGCTTCCGTGCACGTGCCGCCGCGGAGCACCTCACCGGCGCCGCAGCTCCGGCCACCCCTGCCGCGTCGCCTCATCACCTCGCCACCTCGCCGGATTCGACGATTCCGGCCATCTCCCCCAACTCCGGCGAGCTCCACGGTCGTCCTCGTCATCCGCACCAACCGGGACCAGATCCACCACTCCCCCCATCCAAACACAGCCCCGCGCCGCCCGGATCTCCTCGTCTCAGATATCCTCGTCCGCCGTTGACTTTTTCCGCGGGGTAAATTTCTTCCAAGTCCCAGTATTCCTGATCCAAGTTGCCATGTTCGCGGCTCCGTAACTTTGCATCCGTAGCTCCGATTCATGCATATAGCATATCAAAATGTTCATATCAGAGAGTACATCATTTCATTTCATTGCATTATTTTCATTTGAGTTCATCTTGATGCCCGAAATGCTGTTAGAAGAGGGCTTCGTGAGTTAATTGTCAGATCTGCTAGTTCATCTTACACTTTTGTCATTTTTGCCATGATTATTGTGTGCATGATATGCCTGTGAGTCCTTCATATGTTTTGTTAACATCTTGTTATCTTTCCAGAGGTGCAACCCATGCATTTTTAGGATGTGTGTGGTGACTTGTGCAAGCTTGCAAAGTGAGGCACCCGGTAAATCTGTTTTCAGGGACTTAATAGTTTTCACTAAGTCTGGGATTGTTTAGTTCATGATGCCATATGTTCATGCTGTTTCCTAGTGATCCGTGCCTCTTTTGAGGATGATCAGTAAAGGAGTTTTGTTAATCTTGTTATGCTCTATCCATCCATGTCTTTGTTTGCAAATTATGGAGCACCCTAGCTTGAGTCAATCGAGCTCTACTTTTGCTTCGTTGTGAATCTGGGCAGATCGTCAACTTGTCTGCGATTTTGCCGATGTTATTGTAGTTGATCCGTGCATGCTATGCCATTGTTCTTGCCATTTCTAGCTAGAATTTTGTGCCTTATTAATGGATGTATGCTTGCCTTGCCATGACTTGCACCGTGGTGAGTGCATCGAGCTCGTAAACATGCCTTCGTGAGTTATGTTTCAGCATGTCCCAGTTTTCACTAAGTCTGAAAACTGATTATGTTTTTGCCATGTTCGTGTGCTTGTTAGTATATTTTTTGATCCCTTTTGGCTCAAGGTCACTAAGGGACTTTTGTTAAGCTTGTTGAGTAGCTCCATGCCATGTCTTTCTTTGTCATGTTCAGGTCCTGTAGCATGTTGTTTTATTGCTCCGAAGAGGGCTATATGATCTGAAATTCCAGACAAGTGTTAATTTCACTAAGTCTGAGATCTGTTTTACCATTTGCGTTTTTGCCATGCTTGTTTGAACCTGTTAATGGATGAATTGACCGTAGCTCAGTGCTAGACTTTTGTTAAGCATCTTGAATGCTTTCCTGCCATGTATTTTGATGTCATGTTTGGGTGCTGTAGCATGTTCATCTCATTGCATTTAGATGCCTACTTGCTGTAAATCGCAGACCGGTGTCGTTTTTGAATCGCTTGCCATTTCCAAACCGTAACTCCGATTCCGGCGTTATTTATATCGTTTTCAAGCGATTTCATCTCATCTTTCCAGTGGCACACTTGGTTTTCCAAGTTGAGGCCAGGTCCATGCATTTCATGTCATATCTTGCATTTTGCATCCCGCATCGCATCCCGCATAGCATATCATCTTTGCATTGTGTTGTTTGAGTTTGCACGTGGTTGATTGTATCCTTGTTGCTTGTTTGTCTTGTTTGGGTAGAGCCGGGAGACGAGTTCGCTAATGAGGAGCCCATTGAGTTTGCTTTTGAGGATCCAGTCAACTCTGACAACTGTGCAGGCAAGATGATCATACCCTCGAAATCACTACTATCTTTGCTATGCTAGTTTGCTTGCTCTTTTGCTATGCCCTTCCTACTAGTGGTAAGAGTGGCACCGACATCTTTGCCCATGTGGAACCTCCACTTGTTTATGGTGAACCTCTCCCTTCCACTCATTTGAATCATGCCGGGCCGGCCCCTAAGATTGAGAAGAATGTTGAATTTGACTCTTGGGTCTATCGTTTTAAGCGTCATTTAAATCATGTGAACACTAACCTTTGGAGAATCATTGAAGAAGGTTTCTATCCGCATGACCGAAGAAACTTCACTCCTAGAGAAGCCGTGGATAACCAATTCAATGAGAATGCTCTCTTCATCATTCAGGAAGCTATCCCACCCGAAGACCTTCCTCATCTCCGGCCCTACTCCTTGGCCAAAGATGCTTGGTGCCAAGTGGTTTCCCTCTACCGGGGAAGTGCAAGCATTCAACGCTCCAACTATGAAGTGGTGCAAGATGAAGTCGATGAGTTTGCAATGAAAGAAGATGAAGAACCTCGTGAGCTCTATCGGAGGGTAACCAAACTCGCGGTCTCGCTCCAAGATCATGGAAGCAAGGACATGGATGACAATTGGATCAAGCGCAAATTCCTCAAGGCAATGATGCCCTACCACAAAGCCATGTCCTCCGTCATTCGTCAAAGGCCAGACTTCCACACCTTGTCCTGAAGTGATGTGTTGGATGAGTTCGTTGCTATGAGCATCTTGGACAAGAGCGCCGACAATGCGGTACTTAGCTCTCAATGAGTAAAGAAACCCAACCTTGCTCTAAAGGCCAAGGTTAGTATCGAGGAAGAGGACGAAGAGGAAGAAGAGGAGAGTAACCTCGAAGATATGAAGTATGCCTATCATGAATACATGGCCCTTGCTTCAAGGCAATTTTGGAGCAAGAAGAACTCAAGGCCCAACTTCAATAAGAACATTTCAAGTGGCACAAAGGGCAAGCAACGAGTGAGGACTTGTTTCAATTGTGGCAATGTAAGTCACTTTGTTGCGGAGTGCCCTTATGAGAAGAGGGAAGACAATGGTGGCATGCTCATCCGAAAGGACAAGGCCAAGTCATTCCCCAACAAGAGCAATTTCACCAAGAAGACTCCTCTCACAGCATTGGTGGTACAAGAAGAGTACAATGAGGATGATGACGATGATGAAGATGGTGAGTCAGTTGCCATGGCCTCCGTTGCCATTGCGATAACTCCACGGGTGTCTCTCTTCAACTCACCCAATGAGAGCATCACCGCCAAGTGCCTCATGGCTAAAGCCACCAATAAGGTAACCCCCAACATCAAAACTACCATCATTAATCATCCCTCTTCGATGGATAGCATTGATGAACATGAGGGAGTAATGTGGAGGTGAATGAGTTTGAGGCCTTTATGGGTAAACTCAAGGGTAAATCCAAGAAGCACTTTGTTGCTCTCTTGGAACAACTTGGTGAAGCCAATGACATGATCGAGGCTCATGAAGATACCATCACTAAGATGGAGGGGCATAGTCGTGACTATGCCGATGAGATTTCGGATCTTTCCAATTCTCTTGAGGAAGAGTGTGGTCTTCGTTTGGCTCTTGAGGAGTCTCACAATGATGATCATGCTAAATTAAAGAAAGATCTTGATCATGCGCTTGTTGTTTCTTGTGTGCTAAACTCCGACAAGGCAAAGCTTGGGGTTGATCTTGCTAGACTCAAAGAGTAGTTTGACATTCTCGATAAGGCTCACAAAGTCTTGAAGGGTGTTCATGCTACCCTCAAGGAGTCTCATGATCAACTCCAAGTGAAGCTAACCAAGGAGAAAGCCACTTTTCCTCGTATGGTGTTAATGGATAATGCAAATGCTACTAACCCTTGTTGTGAGCATGTGCATCTTATTGAGGAGAATGTTCAGTTGAAGGAGCAACTTGAGAAAGGCCTTGTGTCATGCATACAAGGTGAGAAGAACCTAAACGACCTTTTGAGAAATCAAAAGGGACTTGTGGCCAAGGAGGGGATTGGGTTCGCACCCAGCCCCAAGAACAAGAAGAAGGATAACAAGACCAAACGACCTCCTCCTCTCAAGAAAACGTTTGTGAAGGAGGGAGAGAGTGCCTCCAAGGAGAAGAAGAACAATGCGAAGGGTGACGGTGTCAAAAAGGGAAATGTCACCCCTCCCAACAAAGCCGACGACTTTAATCCTTCTTATGTGTTATGTCGTGCTAGTGATGGGCATGTCTATGCCAAATTTGTTGTTCTCCTCATGAGTACATTGAATGGTCAATTTGGGTTCCCAAGACCCTTGTTACTAACATCAAAGGACCCATTACAAAATGGGTACCTAAAACCAAGCATTAATCTCTTGTAGGTGTTTGCTTCCGGTGGGGGATCATGGTTGCTCGATAGTGGAGCTGCAAATCTTATGACCGGAAGCAAGGACTTGGTGGTGGACGTGCACAAGATTCCATCTATGCCCACCAATGTCGAGTGGGGTGATGCTTCATCTTCTAAGGTATTGGGACTTGGCAAGGTTGTCATCTCTGATGATCTCACGATCGAGAAGGTCATGCTTGTTGAGTCCCTTGCATACAATTTACTTTCCGTTCGTCAACCTGCAATCATGGGCTTTGCCACTTTCTTTGATATTGATATCGTGGCCCTCTTGTGGAGCAAGACTCTTAAAGTAGCCTTTGTTGGGCATGTTGAGAACGGTCTATATGTGATTAACTTTTCGGAGCGACCCACTAAGACTGCGACATGCCTAATGGCTAAAGTTGACGTGGGATGGCTTTGGCATCGCCGTTTAGCCCATGTTAATATGAGATCTTTGCAAATTCTTCTCAAGGGGGACCATGTCCGTGGACTAACGAATGTTAGTTTTGCTAAAGATCGTGCCCGCAGTGCTTGTATTGAAGGAAAGCTTCATGAGAAGGCTCACCCTCCCACGACTATCATTTACTCAAAGAGGCCTTTGGAGATCCTTCACTTGGATATCTTTGGGCCTCCATCCTTTGATAGTCTTGGGGGTAGGAAGTATTGCTTGGTGATTGTGGATGACTACTCAAGATATACTTGGGTGTATTTCTTCAAAAGGAAGAGCGAGACCCAACAAACTGTCATTGACTTTGCAAATGAAGCACAACGTCAACACAATGCAAAGATCATGACAATAAGAAGTGACAACGGCACCGAGTTCAAGAACTACACCTTGGATGAGTTTCTTAGTGATGAGGGGATCAAGCATCAATATTCCACCTTACACCGCTCAACAAAACGGTGTTGCAGAGAGGAAGAACCGGACATTGATGGATGCGGCAAGAACCATGATGGCGGAGTTCAAGTCTCCATACAACTTTTGGGCCGAAGCCATCAACACCGCGTGTCATGCATCCAATCGGCTCTACCTCCGCAAGGGCTTGAACAAGACTCCATATGAGATACTCACCGGTAACAAGCCCAACCTTAAGTACTTTCGGGTGTTCGGGTGTAAGTGTTTCATTCTCAAGAAAGGTGTTCGATTGTCTAAATTTGAGGCTAGAGTTTATGAGGGCATATTTGTTGGTTATGCTACAAACTCTCATGCTTATCGTGTCCTCAATAAATCCACGAGACTTATTGAGGAGACGTGTAACGTGGAGTTTGATGAGAATAACGGCTCCCAAGTGGAGCAAAGTGGCACTTGTGATGTAGGTGATGAAATTCCTCCTCAAGCCATAAGAAGAATGGGTGTTGGTTTTGTCCTACCCATTGAGGAACCCCTTGTGGCCGAAGCAGAAGGACAATGCTCCACTCTAGTGGAGCCATCACCAACCCAAGGCCCACACGCTTCCGAAGAACAAAGTGAAGGCCCTCATCCTCGTGAACAAGACCAAGGGCAAGATCATGCTCAAGACGGTGTTGACACACCAAGTGATGCCCAAGGTCAAGTTCTCTCCTCCGAGCAAGTTCAAGATCAAGAACAACCTCAAGACATCGCTCAAGATGATCAAGTGACCGCTCCTCAACTCACCATCGAGGAGGAATTGGAGCGTCGTGCCGCCAAGATTTCTTCCAAGCTCTCCACCAAGGGTCACTCATGAAGAATGTACTTGGAAGAATTCAAAAGGGGGTAAGCACTTGTAGACAATTGGCAAACTATTGTGAACATCACGCGTTTGTCTCTTGTGTTGAACCCCAAAAGGTATATGAAGCACTCGAAGATCCGGATTGGCTTAATGCCATGCATGAAGAACTCAACAACTTCGAGTACAATAAGGTGTGGAGATTGGTACCAAGGCCAATGGGGAACCACAGTGTCATTGGAACCAAGTGGACATTCAAGAACAAGCAAGATGCTCATGGGACCATCATTCGCAACAAGGCAAGATTGGTGGCACAAGGCTACTCCCAAGTTGAGGGCATCGACTATGGTGAAACCTTTGCTCCCGTTGCTCGCCTTGAATCCATTCGTTTGTTGATTGCTTATGCTTCTCATCATAACTTTAAGTTGCAACAAATGGATGTGAAGAGTGCTTTTCTTAATGGTCCTATTAATGAGTTAGTCTATGTCAAGCAACCCCCCGGGTTCGAGGATCCCTACTTTCCCGATCATGTGTATCAACTCGATAAGGCACTCTATGGGCTTAAACAAGCCCCACATGCGTGGTATGACCACCTTACCGAATTGTTACAAGATCGTGGGTTTGAAGTTGGGCTAATCGACCCCACTCTTTTTACTAAGAAGGTCAAAGGGGAGTTGTTTGTATGCCAACTATATGTTGATGACATTATCTTTGGTTCCCCTAACAAAGCTTTCAATGAGGAATTCGCCGCTCTCATGACCTCTAAGTTCAAGATGTCTTCCATGGGAGAGTTGAAGTTCTTTCTAGGGTTCAAAGTGAAGCAAAGAAGAGAAGGAACCTTCATCAACCAAGCCAAATACACTCAAGACATGCTCAAGAGATTCAAGCTAAGTGATGTCAAGCCGGCTTCCACTCCAATGCCCACCAAGTGCCAACTTGATATAGATCCCAATGGTAAAGCGGTGGATCAAAAGGTATATCGCTCCATGATTGGATCCTTGCGTTACCTTTGTGCATCTAGACCGGATATCATGTTAAGTGTGGGAATTTGTGCACGGTTTCAAGCTGCACCTAAGGAAAGTCACTATCTGGCGGTCAAGCGAATCTTTCGATATTTGGCTCATACCCCAAACTTTGGCTTATGGTACCCAAGAGGAGCAAACTTCAAGCTTGTAGGGTATTCGGATTCCGATTATGCAGGAGACAAAGTGGATAGGAAGTCCACTTCCGGAGGGTGCCAATTCCTTGGTTTCTCTTTGGTGAGTTGGTCTTCCAAAAAGCAAAGTTGTGTGTCTCTCTCATCCACAGAAGCGGAGTATGTAGCGGCCGGTAGTTGTTGTGCACAACTCTTATGGATGAGGCAAACTTTAAAGGATTAGAGTGTCATTTGTGACAAAGTGCCTCTTTGGTGTGACAATGAAAGTGCCATCAAGATTTCTCTCAACCCGGTGCAACACTTCAAGATGAAGCATATTGAGATTCGGTATCACTTCATCCGGGATCACATTAGGCAAGGGGAGATCGAGCTCAACTACGTCAACACTCATGATAACCTTGCAGATATTTTCACGAAGCCGTTGGATGAAGCAAGATTTTGTGAGTTAAGGCATGAGCTAAGTATCATTGATTCGAGCAATGTTCCTTGAACCCTTGCACACCCCACCACACTCAACTTGTTGTCTTGTTTAGGTGTAGGCATGGACATAGGGGGAGTGTTGTTCTCTCAATGAACTCTCCCCCCCATTATGCATAAATTGATCAAATCTTTCACATTAGCCATTTTTGATGGTACTTGTGCTTCAAAGACGAGTTTTGGTCATGGGCCCAAGGATAATTCTTCGCGGTGCCATACCAATTGACTCAAACATAGGTGGCTCCGGCCACCGCCCTCTCTGTGGAGAGGTTGTGTCTCATGGTCGTCTCTTGTTGTCGTTTTGCCCCTTCTTCCCTTCGTGTTTGAGCTTGTTGTGAGGTGTTTTGTTCGTTTGAAGTTTCCTTGCGAAGACCTCTCTTTTCTTGTGTTTGGAAATGGCTTCTTCTTGAGCTCACGATAGTACCGCGGCCTGCCGCGGTACTACCGTGCGTGGAAAGTACGATACTACTGGCCCAACGCGGTACTACCGCTTGGGAGAGCGATACTACCGCTTTGGTGCGGTTCTTCCGCCCAAGCGGTACTACCGCGATGATACGTGGTACTACCGCGCTGTCGGAGGCGCGTGGGGATAAGGACGGGAACATGGGGGTTCTAATTCCCCCATACCCATTCGTCAGTTTTCCGCACTTTGTCTCTCTCTCTCTCTATCTCGCTCAAGAATGGGGCAGGAGTCCCTCGCCGGATCTCCGTCTCTGGCTGCTCTCCTTGGATTCCGACCGGTGGGATCGTTCCCCACCACTTCCTCTTGCCATGGACCAAGGTTTTTCCCCAAATCCCTCTCTTTCTTGTTGGTTCTCTTGTCTCTAGGTTTTTGGGGAGATGCCTGTGTTCTTGAGATTTTAGGCCAAGTCTTTGCAAGAGAAGGTTGTAGGAGAGTAGTGTTTATATTGTCCCGTGGTAGATTTGATCAACCGTAGTTCCGCCGTGGTTTCGCGAGTCTTCTCAGATTCAAAAGTAGGTTCGGATTTGACGCGGTGCAATACTACCGTGCTACTGGTGCGGTACTACCGCTTCTCCGGTACTACCGCCCGTTCGGTGCGGTACTACCGCATGTTCTGTGGCACTATAGTCTTACTACCGCTCCAAGCCACGGTACTACAGTATCCTCACACGGTACTACCACGACTAGGAGCGGTACTAAAATTTTACTACCGCACGACCAGGCGGCACTACCGTTGTTGTCCCATCTTCCTCGTGGCAGTTATCTCGTATGCTTTCTACTTGTTTCCCTTGCTTTGTCGCGGTCTTTGCATTGATTCTTCTCGCTCTTTGTGTGCGCTTTCTATTGTGTCTTAGGTGGTGGCTCTCGCCGTTCCAATCCCAGTCGTGACACTGGCTCCAAGCGACCGCGCAATCCTCAAAATGAAGCACCAGAGGGCTCCAATGCCCCCAAGCGCAATGTCAAGACCACTGCCAGCAAGCAAAAGGAACCTGCTAAGGGCATGGACGAGATTCCCCTCACTGAGTACATCAAACGCCGGAAGATTAACCCTTATGTGAATGCTCGTGCTATCCTCAGAGGCACTGAGTTGTTTTGGACCAAGCAGCAGGCTCTCATTTATCTGGATGTAATCAAGAACAAGCAAAACAACTACGTGGATGTCAAGTGGATAGACATGAATCACATGAGGAAGGACAGGTTTCATGACTACTTTGGAGAAGCTCTGGATTTGGTGGAGCAGTTTGGTATTGAACATGTGATCTCTTTCCACCTTGACTATGATCCTGAGCTTATCTGTCAGTTCTTTGCCTCAGTTCACTTTCACCCTGGGGATGAGCGGAGGATGACCTGGATGACCAATGGCCGTCAGTTGTCTGCTACCTAGGAGTTCATGGGTCTGCTCCACGTTCCTGATGACGGGCTTCACACACCCGTTGGTGTTCGCCCCCACGCCAATTCCGAGTCTGCTAACAAGAACAAGCTTCAGTCGTACTATGTTGAGAAGGTGCTTCCCAGTGGCAAGTCGACTTGGGTGCTGAACTCTTTTCTGGATATCATGCATCGCATCTTCCGCAACACTCTGTTCCCTCGCATTGGCGACAAGGACAAGGTTCATTCCTACCTGGTGGACATGATGCTCCTATGCGCGGAGGCACGTACATCTCAGACTCAGCCACTTGATGTCTCACACATCATGTGGTGTGAGCTTCAGTTTGCGGTGTACACCCGCAAGGTACCTATCTATGGACCATACCTGTTTCTATTGATCTCCACGACTTGGGAGAAGATGTACCCTGGTGATGAGTTCCTTGCTCCAGACTGGATTTGGCATGAGTCCATCAGTCTTCGCGTCAAGCCCAACTGGGCCAACACTACTACTCGTGCTGAGGCGTCTGCTGCTAGGAGGGCTGTTGGTGAGGAGGAGGCTGGTGCAGAGGATGTTTCTAAGGACCGTGCTGCTAGTTCTTCCCACCTTCCTCTGAGCCGTCGTGGGCCAAGAAGTTGAAGGACAAGATGAAGACTCTCTTCTGCATGCAGGCGAAGGGGCAGTACAGGACTCACGTGGCATCCAAGGAGAGTCGCCGCCGCGACAAGAAGGTCATGAGGCTCTTTGGAGAGGATGTCTCTGGCGGTTCTGAGGATGCCATCACACCAGAGGCTGCATGGATGGCAAAGCAAGGTTTCAAGTGGACTAGTTCTGAGGGGGACATCAAGGAGACCGTCCCCGCCGCCGAGTCTGACGAGGAGCACGAGGAGCATTGGGATGATATCTCTGCCTGAGCCACCCTTTGTGTGTAGGTGTCCTCTCTGCCTTTTTGGCGTCTCGATGCCAAAGGGGGAGAGAGTGTAGGGATTTGCGTGCTTGCGTGTCGTGTCGTCTTTGGTGTTTTCTTTGTTGTTTGGACCTCGTTTGCTTTGGTTTAGTTTGCGCCTTTGAGACTTATCCTTCATATGGTGTAAGACATATGCACTCTATTCTATCTTAGTGAGCTTATGATTGTGCTACTTGTTATGCTCGTATTTGCTGTCTTCTCTAGTGTTAGCCTTACTTTTGCAAGATATGCCTTGTCTCTATAATATGGGGGTAGCTTTGATCTTAGTATGTGTGTCGTGCAATCCAAAGCACCCATCTAGTTAGCACACATCTAGGGGGAGCCCGTCTATATTCTAGAGAGGAGGGGTTTGCGTTTGCTTAACCTTATTTCCTCTATGCAAATCCCGTATTGTCATCAATCCACCAAAAAGGGGGAGATTGTAAGGGCATATTTATCCCTAAGGTGTTTTGGTGATTGATGACAATGCTTTTGCGAACTAATCGTGTGCCTTGAGTTTCCTAGACGTTTCATCGCTAGGCACAAGACGGATTGGTGCCCCTCGAAGACTGTTGAAGACGGCGTCTTTTCTATGTTTCTTTTTGGTGGATTTGAGTCATAGGAAAGCCGTACTATTAAGAGGGGGTCCGCGTTGGAAAGGTTTGGGTGGAATCATCTCGTACACGTTTTCTTCCTTGTCCCCTCCTTTCCCCTGCACTTTGGAGCATCCTCCGTTTGATCCTCTTTTCCCTTGTCCTGACTGCTGTTGGTGGGCTTGCAGTAGTACTGCTCCTTGTCGAGTGGTAGTACCCCAGGCACCCACGGTAGTACCGAACTTCGGGCGGTAGTACCGCAGGTGCCCATGGTAGTACCGCTCCTCTGGAGCCGCAGTACCGTGGCCCCCAGGCCAAGTACCGCTCCTTCACGGTAGTAAGGGCGGATGTAATTTTTTACATCCGCGCCACTGCGGTAGTACCGCATCCCTTGCGCGGTAGTACCATGCACGGCCTGGCTCAGCTGCCAGGCGGTAGTACCGCTCCTCTGGGGTAGTACTGTGTCGGATTTTTGCTTCTTCCGTTTACCAGCGAAAGTAGGCACGGATATTGTCGGTGTTCTGGGAACGGGGGTTCCCAGACTTGCCTGCCTGCGGCCTGCGGTGTGGCTCAAGTGGGGGCCCAGCGCGGCCCATCTTCATCAGCTCAAGCTCAAGACCCTCGCGAGGGTCCAAGCCTCGCGGGGCGAACGACAGGAAGCTTCCTCAGAGGCAGCCTCATCAGGCAGGCTCGCGAGGAGGCGGAGAGATCAAGGCAGGGGTACCTCGCGAGGAACCCGTGACGCAAGCCATGACGATCGAGACCAGGCGGGCGCCTGCCTGCGCAGTGTCCTTGTTTCCCCTTTGGTGCAAAGGGGGCAAGCACAGGCCAAGGCATCAGGCAAAGGTTGCCATTCCGGTGCAACGAGACCAAGACCAGCAGAGCAGCAGGATGGAGGTCACCGTGGAGCCGAAGACGGCGTCATCACCAGTACTTTTGGCAGCCGAAGACCACCTTTGGTCAGGATAACTTGTACTACCTGTTCCCCTTCAAAATGGCCAATTGTTGGCGCCCTTCCCGCTCATTATTTGGGGAGAGGCCCATGGCCACTATAAATAGAGCTAGCCACCACAGAGTAGAGAGGGCCATCTAGGGAGAACACATCTAGAAATCTGGTACAACCCTAGCAGAGCGAGAGGGAGAGGTGACTGAACTCACCCTAGCAGTTCATCGCACCAGCTCAAGAACACCTCTCGTGTCGGAGTAATGGGCCACGGGTAGGCCAACCCGAGCCCATAACCTTTCAAGACATCGGGGCAGCTTGCGCCCCTCAAGACCACAGGGCGAAGAGCCGCCTCCTGGGGAGTCTACGGCAAGGCGGATGACTGCCCGCTCACGGCCGAGTCCCAGGGGTGACTTCCAGAGAAGCCGGCTTTGGGGAGTCGGCCGGCGACTCCAACAAACCGTGACCTCATCGAAGGGGACGGGGCAGGGGCGTGGCTACAATGAAGCCCACTCCCCGCCCCTTACCAAGGGCAGGCATGGCTACAGCACGCCGTACTTGGGAAGATCTCCCCGCGGCGTGGCACTGTTGACCGGCCGGCACTAACATCAGCACCACTGTACCAGGTCCTGCGCCCATGACGGCTTGTCTGTACGGCCTGGAGGCAGCGGGGCCCACCAGTCAGCGAGACCTCGGGAGACGGCGGGAGAACCGCCAGTCGGACCCGTCGGGAGTCGGCCCGGGGGAGTCGACCGAGCCCTCCCCCGGGGCCCACGCGCCATTAATCAAGAAGAGATGGGGAGTGGCCACAGTGATCGCCCGCCAGGCGACGGGGCTGTTGCCACGACCCCATGACCAAGCTTGCGTCATCAGGAGCACGGCTACAGTAATCAGTAGCCGGCAAGACCCGCCCGCGGCAGACGCGGCCTGTCGGCTCCGTACCAGACCAGTCAGCGGGGCCCACCAGTCGGCGGGCCCCAGCAGCCGGTGGAGAAGTCGTAGGTCGGAGGCACTGATGGCTGGGCCCGCGCCCAGTCAGATTACCATTGTACCCCTGGGGGGTAGGCCTAGATAAACCCCCCAGGGCACCCATGCAAAGGGTTGGATGCCAGTAGTTCTATACCATACTAGATAGAAGGAGAGAGCTAGCCTTGCCCTCTCCTGCCACCAGACACCGCTCAAGGAGCAACCGTGTAAACACTTGACCATAGTGATCATGCGGAGACCCCGCAGAGCAGCAGTAGGGGTATTATCTCCCCGGAGAGCCCCGAAGCTGGGTAAGATTCGCCGGCGTGCATGTCTTTGCCTCATCCCGTTTCCAGGCACCGGCGACGTTCTACTCGCCCCCACCATGATAAGCCATCCGTTGGCATATGTCACACCAAACCCCTGACATTTGGCGCCCACCATGGGGCCTGGTGCACCGCCGTCCGGAGATCTGTTCTGGACGAGAACCCTTTTCCTTCCTGCGAGCGCAGCCAGCTAGGCACGCCAGACGAAGTTTGCGTCGACACGCTGCGCAGTGTTGAGATTGCCTGCGCCGCTAGCTCCTTGGCCGAACTTGTTGGCGAGGTCCGCCTCTCCGACGAACCTGCGTCCGACGCAGGCGCATGCGGCCCCAAAAGCCTCCTCGCGGGCCTCCTCGATCAACTCCACGTTTCCGGCGAGCCTGCCGTAGACTTGGAGTCCGTAGGCTCCACCGACCCGATGCTGGTCGACTCCGACACCGCGTCAGTCGACGCGTTCCCCACCAACGTGGTGGTCTACGACGAACCTCTCCTCCATGCGGAGAGCGACGGGAGCACCGTCACTGAGGTGCCGGTCATCATTCATGACGAGTACCCTGGCGGAGGGGCGCCCGACTCACTCGGCGCGATGCTGCAAGACCTAGCTGCGCCCATTTCGGAAGATGCTGACACAGAGACATTAGAAGCGCGCCGCCTTCAGCTTGTTGAAGGCGCGAAGAAGCTGGCCAGCATGAGACGCTTGTCAGAAGCTTACCAGCGGGAGATGGATCGCGCTGTTGGCGGCTCGCCGGCCCCGGCAGGGCCCAGCCACCTTGGCACGGTTCAGCAGCGCGGCGTAGCCATCGCCAGCCTGTTTGGGGCTAGCCGCGCCGTGTATGCCACGCCAGCGGAGAACATCCGAGCCACCCAGGCAGCGGCGGACGAGCTGGACAATTTCGAGGGTGAAGAACGCCGCCTCATGATGGAGCGAGTCCAGCGGCTCCTCGACGCGGCCGCCGCGCAGAACGAGGCCGGCTGCCGCACGGAGGCGCCGCAGCGGCCAAACGACGACCCGCGCCGAGATCAAGGCGCGACGTCTCAGACGCCGACTGGCGGTGCCCGAGGAAGAAAGGACAAGGAGCCGGCTGTCAGCCACAGTCGGACTCGGATTACCATAGAGCGCGACCGAGACGGCCGACCGAGAGCAGTGGAACGACGGGACGACTGTCCGCCTCCCCCTCCCCGCAAGGAGAGGCGAGTCTCCCCGCCACCTGTTGACCATCCGACTCTCGGTGACCGCCTTGGCCGCCGAGAGGAAGTTGGAGAGAACGACGCCCGCCACCGGATCGACCGACTTCACCGGTCCCTGGCGCTGGAAGAAGAAAATGAGCTGGGTCCGCCTTGTTTCGGGCCCCGCATTCGGGACGAGCCCTTTCCCAGAGGGTTCATGCTCCCAAGAGACACGCCCAAGTATATCGGCTCTGTGAAGCTGGAAGACTGGCTAGTCGACTACTCCACGGCTGTCAGCATAGCAAACAACAACAAGCATGTCGCCGTAAAGTACGTTCCGCTCATGCTCCAGGGCACAGCCCGGACATGGCTGAACAGCCTAAAGCCCCGCAACATCAATAGCTGGGTCGACTACACTGAAGCATTCGTCCGCAACTTCACCAGCATGTACAAGCGTCCTCCCAAGCCTCGTCAGCTCTCCTTGTGCGTGCAAGGTCCTGACGAGTCGACTCGCGACTACCTCACGCGTTGGGCTGAGCTCCGGAACTCCTGCGAGGGCGTGCACGAGGTGCAGGCCATTGAGTACTTCACAGCCGGGTGCCGAGAAGGCACCCTTCTCAAGCACAAGCTCCTCTGCGACGAGCCAGAAACCCTCGACGAGCTGATGATCATAGCAGACAAGTATGCTACGACCGACTCCTCCATGAAGACGGAAATCCAAATCAGCATGACTGGCAAAGTAGCTCCTCCGGCTCCAAGAACTCCGGCGGCAGACGCCGGCCGGTGACAACAGCAGGGCGACAACAAAGGCAAGGCCCCGCAGCCGGCTTCCAGCAGCCGGCAGGTCGCGATTGTTGAAGCCGAGCAGCCAGAAGAGCAGCCTCCGCCCAAGCGACAGAAAGGCGGCAAGCCGAACTGGTTGCCGGCCTTCTCCTACGAGCAGACCTTGGATGGACCTTGCAAGTTCCACAGCGGCGCGAAGCCGTCGAATCACACCACCCGGAAATGCCACTAGCTCACCAGGATCGCCAAGGGAGACGGCCTCCTGCCACCCCCGCCTGCTGGGTAGCCGCCTCCGCCTCCGCCCCAGCAGCCGGCAGTCAGGCCAGTCGGCGCAGTACAAGACGAATACCCTGAAGAGCACGGAGCCTATGTAGTGTTCACCAGTATGGCTGATGATCGACGCAGCAGGCGGCTGCAGCGACAAGAGGTGAACGCAGTAGCCTCAGAGACGCCAGAGTTCATGCACTGGTCCGAGAGGCCGATCAGCGGGAGCAAGGCTGACCACCCAGAAGTGATGTCGAGTCCGGGCTCCTACGCCTTGGTCCTGGACGCCACCTTTGCCACGGACAAACAGGCCGCTCTTTTCTCGCGAGTTCTGATAGATGGGGGCAGCAACATCAATATCCTGTACAAGGACACCATGGAGAAGTTAGGAATCAAGCAGAGACAGCTTCAGAACAGCCGGACTGTGTTCCACGGCATTGTTCCTGGGCTCTCCTGCTCACCAATCGGCAAGATCCTGATTGACGTCCTCTTTGGGGACAAAGATCACTTCCGAAGAGAGTCTGTTTGGTTTGAGGTAGTGGACCTTGAGAGCCCATACCATGCGCTACTTGGCCGGCCTGCCTTGGCCAAGTTCATGGCGGTCCCCCACTACGCCTACCTCAAGATGAAGATGCCCAGTTCCAGAGGAATTCTGACTGTGGCCGGCGACTACCGGAAGTCGTCCGCTTGCGTGGCCGAGAGTAGTCGGCTGGCCGAGTCCCTGGTGATTGCAGCCGAGAAGCGACTCCTTGAGCGAGTTGTGGCGATGGCCGGCAAGCAGCCGGAGATATCCCGACCCGAAGGAGACGGAAGCCAAAGGTTCATTCAAGCCGGCCAAAGAGACAAAGAAGATACCCTTGGATCTGGAGCGCCCAGAGAGGTACGCCGTCATAGGTGCAAACCTCGACAACAAATAGGAAGGCGAGCTCGTCGATTTCCTCCGTGAGAATTGGGACATCTTCACATGGTCTCCCAAGGACATGCCAGGTGTACCGACGGATTTTGCCGAGCACAAGTTACACGTCCGATCTGATGCAAAACCGGTCAGGCAGCCCCTGCGCCGCTTATCAGAAGAGAAGAGAAGAGTTATCGGAGAAGAGATAGCCCGACTCCTAGCAGCCGGCTTCATTATGGAAGTTTTCTTCCCGGAGTGGCTGGCAAATCTGGTCCTGGTGCTAAAGAAGAACAAGCAATGGCGAATGTGTATTGACTACACGAGCCTCAACAAGGCCTGCCCCAAGGACCCATTTGCTCTACCAAGAATTGACCAGGTGATAGACTCCACAGCCGGATGCAAGTTGTTGAGCTTCTTGGATGCATACTCAGGATATCACCAGATCAAGCTGAATCCGGCTGACAGATTGAAGACCGCCTTCATCACGCCGTTTGGAGCATTCTGCTACCTCACCATGATGTTTGGCTTAAGGAATTCCGGTGCCACCTTTCAGCGTTGCATGCAGAAGTGCCTCCTCAAGCAGCTCGGCAGGAACACCCACGTTTACGTGGATGACGTGGTGGTGAAGACGGAAAAGCGAGGAACACCGCTGGAAGACCTCAAGGAGACCTTTGAGAACCTGCGCCGGTTCCAGATCAAGCTCAACCCCGAGAAGTGTGTCTTCGGAGTACTAGCCGGCCAGCTGCTAGGTTTCCTGGTCTCTGAACGCGGCATAGAATGCAACCCAGTAAAAATCAAGGCCATCGAGAGAATGGAGGTACCCAGCCGACTGTTGGATGTGCAGAAGTTCACCGGCTGTTTGGCGTCCATCAGCCGATTCATCAATCGGTTGGGCGAGAAAGCTCTCCCCTTATACCAACGCATGAAGAAGACCACTTTTTTCGAGTGGAACCATAAGGCGGACGAAGCTTTGCACCAGTTGAAGAAGATGCTGACTACTCCACCCGTCCCGGCGGCTCCGACTCTCAAGGAACCTATGCTCCTGTACATCGCCGCCACCAGCCGAGCAGTCAGCACAGTCATCGTAGTAGAGCGCATGGAGGAAGGCAAGGCGCTACCTGTCCAGAGACCAGTATATTACCTGAGCGAGGTACTGTCGACCTCCAAGCAGAACTACCCCCACTACCAGAAGAGCTATGACGTGCACTTTGCTGCCAAGAAATTGAAGCCTTACTTTCAAGAGCTTCCAATCACAGTGGTCTGCACGGCTCCACTTGCCGAGATCATCGGTAGCCGAGATGCCTCTGGTCGAGTGGCCAAGTAGGCCATAGAGCTGGCTCCTTACACCATCTACTACCAGCCCCGCACCGCTATCAAATCACAAGAACTGGCCTACTTCCTCGTTGATTGGGCTGAGACCCAGTACCTGCCTCCAGCGCCTGACTCCACCCATTGGCGGATGCACTCCGATGGCTCCAAGATGCGCACCGGCTTGGGAGCCGGCGTCGTCCTCACCTCTCCCAAAGGCGACAAGCTCAAATATGCACTGCAAATCCATTTTGCCGCCTCCAACAACGTGGCCGAGTACGAGGCGCTCATTCACGGGCTCCGGCTTGCCAAAGAACTTGGCATCCGCCGGATCTTGTGTTATGGCGACTCGGACTTAGTGGTCCAGCAGTCATCTGGCGACTGGGACGCGAAAGACGCAAACATGGCGAGCTACCGTTTCCTCGTGCAGCAACTCAGCGGGTATTTCGAAGGGTGTGAATTCCTCCATGTGCCAAGAAACGACAACGACCAAGCAGATGCCTTGGCACGAATCGGCTCTACCCGCCAAGCAATACCATCTGGTGTCGCCCTTCAACGCCTCCTCAAGCCGTCTGTCAAGCCTTCACCAGAATCAGACTCCATTTTTGTGCCCGCTCCTCCCGAAGACGGCGGATCCGACTCCAGAGCTCCGGCAGTCGGAATGGGGACTTTGGCGGGCGACCCCAAAGCTGCCACAATCGAGCCCGGCCCGGGGACTGCGGTGACGGACTCGAAGATTCCAGAACTCGGCCCAAGGACCGCACTAGTCGGCCTAGGGACTTCATCAGCCCAGCAAGCGGCTGTTGACTCCAGCCGGCCTCCTCCCAGCCCAGCCGCCCTTGTCCAAGTTGCAGTTCTGGTAGTCGAAGAAATAGCAGCACCCTCATGGGCCCAGCCCATCCTCAAATTCCTGGTGAACAAAGAGCTACCAACTGATGAGACCTCAGCCCGGCAAGTACAACACCGGGCGGCAGCCTATACCATAATCAACAGAGAGCTGGTCAGGTGCAGCGTCACTGGTGTCTACCAGCGCTGCGTAGAGCCAGAGCAAGGCCAGGCGATCCTCAAAGACATCCATCAAGGCGAATGCGGCCACCATGCGGCTTCAAGAGCACTCGTCGCCAAAGCTTTTCGGCGGGGTTTCTTTTGGCCGACTGCCTTGGAAGAGGCCAAGGAGTTGGTCAAAAAATGCAAAGGGTGCCAGAAGTTCAGCTCCAAGCCGCACCAGCCGGCTTCCGCGCTCAAGACCATCCCCATCGCTTGGCCTTTCGCAGTTTGGGGCCTAGACATGGTGGGACCATTCAAGACAGCACGAGGTGGCCTAACTCACCTACTTGTCGCAGTGGACAAGTTCACCAAGTGGGTGGAAGTGAAGCCAATTAAGAAATTGAACGGTCCGACTGCCGTGACCTTCATCACCGATATCACAATTCGGTACGGCATACCACACAGCATCATCACCGACAACGGCACAAATTTTGCCAAAGGCGCCTTGGCCCATTTTTGTGCAACATAGGGCATCTGACTGGACCTAGCGTCCGTCGCCCACCCGCAGTCAAACGGCCAAGTGGAGCGAGCAAACGGCCTCATCCTATCCGGCATCAAGCCTCGGTTGATCGAGCCTCTGGAGCGCTCGGCTGGCTGCTGGCTCGACGAGCTGCCAGCCGTCCTCTGGAGTCTGTGCACAACTCCAAACAAGTCAACCGGCTTCACGCCCTTCTTCCTCGTCTACGGTGCCGAAGCCATCATCCCAATGGACATAGAGTTTGACTCCCCACGAATCACCATGTACACCGAGGAGGAAGCAGAAGAAGCACGACAAGACGGCGTCGATTTGCTGGAAGAGGGCCGGCTGTTGGCACTCAGCCGGTCCAGCATTTACCAGTAGAGCCTGCGCCGATACCACAATAGGAAGGTCAGGCCAAGATCTTTCCAAGAAGGCGACCTTGTGCTCCGGCTGATCCAGCGAACAGCCGGCCAGCACAAGCTGTCGCCGCCTTGGGAAGGCCCTTTCATCATCAGCAAAGTACTAGGCAACAATTCCTACTACCTGATCGACGCTCAGAAGCCCCGAGCATGCAAGAGGGACGACTCCGGCAAGGAGACAGAGCGGCCATGGAATGCAAATCTTCTCCGAAGATTTTACAGTTGATGAAGTATGTACCACGCTACCTTTTGTATTAAAGTACCAAGACTTCGGGCCCCCCGAGACAAGCTCGGGGACTGCCCTCTTTTGTCTGTATGATAAAAATTATGCCTACAAGTATGTTACTCTTTGTCATGCCGCTTGGCACCGGGCTCGACAAGTCGGCCCGGGGACTTGCCGCCTTGCACTATGAAATGCTTCCTGCAGCCGGACCAGTAGTGTGTAACACCTAAGCCATCTTCTGTCAGAAGCCACAGCTCGCAGAGTGACTGCACGGTGGGCAGAGGTAAGGTAGAATGGGTGCTCGCACGAAAAATGGCTAAGGACTCAAAGCATAAAACATAGCTCAAGACGGCTTCCAGCCTTTCTCGCAAACCGACTCTCGGACAGTCGGATTGTCGCTTTCTATCCAACTTGCTCAAACAATCTTGAAATCGGCTAAGTACTTGCTTTCCCAAAGTAGCCTAGCACTTGATCCAGCAACAGTCCGCAGAAGCGGCTGTCCGATTGGCAAGACAGGCAACTAAGAGAAAGCGGCAAAGGAAAACAGCCAAAAGAACAATCAGCAAGAAAAGATATATATATATATATATATATATAACATAGGCCCTTGGCCGAATTGTCGAGTAGAGGTTCAAAATACACCCCGCAGGTGGAATTGTGCGAATTAACAAGTTCTTCAAAAGACTACTGAAGCAGATAAAACAAAAGACACAGCGGCAGCTTAGGAGGCGGCAGACAGATTCGGGGGGTCGGAGGAGGCGCCAGCGTCAGGCGTCGGGGCGGTTGGCCGGCTAGTCTCGGCTTGATCGCCTCCGGCAGCAGTCTGGTCAGTCGCACGCGGCTCGTTGCTGGAGGCGCGGTCGGGCTGAGGCTGGCCGTCTGCTCCGTCTTCTGGTGCCTCCGCCTCGCCCTCATCCTCCGCCTCATCCTCCTGCTCGACGCTGGAGCCAATCACCTCCACCGAGTCTTCGCCATAGTCTGGGTTCATCCCAAACCACTCCGGCGGTACCTCCTCGCCGTCTTCAGACCGCTCGGGGACGAAGATGCTCGTGTCGGTGTACTCGGCGATCACCGCAGCACGCTTGACGAGGGCGTCTTCCGCAGCCGCTAGCTTCGGCTGGGCCTCCGACCGAAGCGTGGCCAACCGGTCTAGATCCAGCCCCGGGTACCATGCCTTGACGAACTCCAAGGCCCGGCGCACTCCAGCCCGAGCCGAAGAGCCCTTCCAGGCCTCGAGGCGACCAACCGTGACCTCCAACCAGTTGGCCGTCAGGCTGGGGGTGCAAGGAGCCTGCATATCCGGCCAAAGGGTGGAAATCGCCTGGGCACCGACGCGCTGAAGCCGACGCAGCATCCGTTGAGCCGGCCGAAGGCGAGCCTCGATGCTCAAGATGTGCTCATCAAGAGTTCGGGGGGCATCGGTGGCGATCTCCGCGCCCTCCGCCCTCCGACTTTCGCGATCGGCCTCGATGGCTTGGATAGCGGCCTGCGACTGCCCAGGGAAGAAGTCTGCAAAAGACACGAAGAAACGAAGAAGCAAGTCAAAAACCAGGAGTTAGCACGATCTAAGTCGGCAGCTCGAAGAAAGAAAATAAAGAGACTCACCATCAACGATGTCTTCAATCTCGTGGAAGCCGGAGGACAGCAGCGCCTCCTTGTCAGACCAGGAGGAGCGCTCGCTCGCGAACTCGGCCAAGAGGGCGGTTTCCGTCTCCTCCGCCTCCCTCCGCGACTTCGCAAGCAGCTCCTTCTGCTCCGCCAACTGAGTGGCCAGCAGATCGCGCTCTGTGGCGAGCCTGCTGCACTCCTCCCCTTTGGCGAGCAGGGCGGAGTTGGCTTCGCTCAACTGCTGTTGAAGTGCAGTGTTGGCTCCTGAAGGAAAGGAAGAGAGACAACAGTCGTCAATACGCCGGGGAGATCCGGCCCGACTGCTCAGTAGTCGGCCCGAATCTTGGGGACTACAGCCCGCGGGTGCGCTAGCGCGCCCCCGCAGAGAAGAAAAAAGAGGGAAGGACTTACTCCGGCTCTCCGCCAAGTCAGCGGTCCGGTTTCCCAGCTCTTCAACATTACGGTTGAAGGCAGTGACGCGAAGGTTGTGGTAATCCTGCAACAAACATTTCAGACAAAGTTAGTACCCAGAAGTTCATCAATTGGAGTTCCGGGCCGCCTGCTCAGCAGCCGGCCCGAAACTCGGGGACTACACCCAGTGGGTGCGCTGGCACGCCCCCACAGAGAGGAACAAGAAAAACAAGGCTCAAAGAAAAAACATACCCGGACGGCTGCCCGCGACGCTAGGAACGCCTTTGTGCAACTCTGGAGGGCGTCGCCCTCAGGGCGGAGCTTCGCCTGGACGTCCAGGAGCACCCGGTTCAGCGGCCCTGTGCCGCCTCCTTGCACCCACCCAACAGGTGCGGCGCTCGTCGCTTCGGCGTCTGGAGCCGCCGAGCTGGCGGTGCCGGCTTCCAGGGGGCGGGGTGCCGAAGTCGCCCTCTCCAGACGACGGCGCGCTGGCGAGCCGACCTGGAGGAGTAGCCTCGCCACGGCCTCATCTTCGGTCGGCGGCACTGGAGGGTCCGTTGGCTGCTCGCCTTGCACGCCTTCAGACGGTAGCGGCGGAGTCGGCGGCGGAATGTTCACGCCCGGAGTAGAGGGCTCGCCGCCTTCCCTCTCCTTGACGAGGTTCTCCCCGCCTGCTTCTCCAGTCTGCCCCGTGAACTCCGGGGGCGGCGGCGCAGAGTTCAGCGGGGTAACAAGCAAGGCCGACTGGCGGCGTGCGGCTTCCTCAGCCTGGTGCTTCGCCGCCGCGGCGGCTTCGGCCTCTGCTAGTTCTTTCTTAGTGGAGGCCTCCGCCCTGTCGGCCTCCGCCTTCTCCAGGCGGAGGGCTTCTTCTTCGTTGCGCTTCTCCTGCGCATTCCGCTCCGTCGCCTCACGGAGGTCGGCAGCGGGGTCTATCCGCCGAGTGGTGGCGGGCGTCTCCGTTGACCCCATGACGGAGGCGACGGCGACCCGCTCAAGAGAGAGGGGAGCCCTGAAGAAAGAGGGGCGAGCAGAGACTCAGACAAAACACAAAGAAATAATAAACTTTGAAGACAGAATACTTACGCAGAGACCAACGACAGCTTCTTCACTTCCTTACGGAAGCGGATGGCCTTCGCGGCCGCCTTGTCCCGCCGGGTCGCCGCAGCCGATCCCTTCGGCTTCTTCGGCCGACTGCCGAACAAAGTCGGTGCAGCCTGGCGCTTCTTCCTGCCGCCTGGAGCGCCCGACGTAGCAGAAGAGCCCGCGCCCGGCTGGCTGGCTCCTGGCTGATGGCGAGGGGTGACTCCTCCCTCGGCGTCGTCTTCAGGTCAGTCTGCGAAGGTAGCCGAGGGCCTGAAGTCGCCAGTCGTCCCTCCTCCTCCCTCGGTGTCGTCTTCCAGGGCCGCCGCCCCCAGATCGGGGTCGTCGACGTTGCTCTTCGCCCGGTCGGCGACGAACTCATGGGCCGACCCCGAGGTGCCGGCTGGTGGGTGAAGAAGGGGATTCTAACCAAGGCCGACTGATCAGAACAAAACTCGGCAAGAAGAAAACCATCCAAAGAAAAGAAAGGCGACTCACCACGGGCGGGGGGTTGGCGCGGGAGTATGGCTCCTTGCTAAATCGCCAGTCCCCCGGGAGCCTGCTGTCTGAGAGGTAGTTCACCATAAGGGCCACCTCTCCGTGAGGCATGTCCTTGGTGCACATCGGACTCGGGTCATGGCCCCCGCTCATCTGGCATATCAGGTGAGGGCGGCCTTGGAGTGGGAGAACTCGGCGCGAGACGAAGGCGGCCAGCAGGTCCGGACCAGTCAGACCCTCCGACTGTGTCAGCACTCGGAGTCGCGTGATGGCGCCGGCTCCTGCAGGCATTAGCGACCTGGCCCGGTACGACCAGTTGGGCAGTCTGTCAGCCGGCGGGCCGGCTTTGAAAGCCGGCAGATTGACCCAGTCGCCCCTCGTGGCGACGTTCCTGACGTAGAAGTAGGACCTCTACCACATCTTCACCGACTTCAACAACGAGATGGAGGGGAAGTGGTTGTCGGCTCCTGTCCTTCGCACAGCGATGAAGGCGCCGCACTGAGCCGGCACGCCCACGGCTTGGGTGCCGAGCTTGGAGAAGAAGAACTCCCCCTAGAGCTCGAGGGTGGGGAGGACTCCGAGGAAGCCTTCGCACAGAGCCACGAAGGTGGACAGCAACACCACTGTGTTGGGGGTGAGGTGGTGCGGCTGGAGGCCGTAGAACTCCATGAACGACCGGAAAAAGCTGCTCGCCGGCAACCCCAGCCCGCGCAGGCAGTGCGAGCGGAAGATGACCCGCTCGCCCTCCTGCGGGGCGGGGGAAATCTCCCCCGCCGGCGCAAGACGCACCTGCACGCGATCTTCGCTGGGAAGCCGACGGGTCCGGCGGAGGAACTAGATATGGTCTTCGTGGACTTCAGAGCCGTCCTAGGTGCCGGAGCGCACTGGGGGAGGCGCGGCAGCGGAGGAAGAACTCATCGCAAAGCTGTCACCGCAGCGTTCGCCGGAGCCTGGGCGTGCGGCGGAGCAAAGGAGAGAAGAGGAAGCAGGAGAGCGAGGAGCTGCGAGGAATAAGAAAGCAAGGGGTAGTGGGATGGAGGGGCGCGCGTGCCCCCCTCTCCCCCCTACTTATAGCCCCGTGGGCTGCGAAGCCGAGGGGGCGGACGTGGGGATTTACTGTGCCCGCAACCCCACGACCCCCACGATCCACGTAAAGTTACTACACGCGGTAACTTCACGGGAATCCCAACCGTCCACCGGGGCCGCAGCGGATCCGCTCGGGTGCCGAGGCGCGGTAGTGGCGGGCCCCGCCTACGGGCCTGTTCCGTCGCGCGCGTGGACTGGCAGGACGGCCCGGCCACGTGCCCTCGCGTGACAGGCCAAGAACGAGCGGCGGCCTGGAAGCTTAGCTAGCACGCCACTTGAAATCCCGCCGCAACGTTCGAACTACTGAGCAAGTCGGAATTGAGTGAGTCCGAGTTGGGCAAGTCCGACTCCTTCTAGTCAACCTGTCAGAAGTCAATCAAGACCATATGTTGAGAACCCGGAAAGAGAAACTGCTGAGGCTTCGCGGCCGATCGTCCGCGGCACCTCACCAGCTTCAGGGACTACTGTCGGAGTAATGGGCCACGGGTAGGCCAACCGGAGCCCATAACCTTTCAAGACATCGGGGCAGGCTACGCCCCTCAAGACCACAGGGCGAAGAGCTGCCTCCTGGGGAGTCTACGGCAAGGCGGACGACTGCCCGCTCACGGCCGAGTCCCAAGGGCGACTTCCAGAGAAGCCGGCTTTGGGGAGTCGGCCGGCGACTCCAACAAACCGTGACCTCATCGAAGGGGACGGGGCAGGGGTGTGGCTACAATGAAGCCCACTCCCCGCCCCTTACCAAGGGCAGGCATGGCTACAGCACGCCGTACTTGGGAAGATCTCCCACGACGTGGCACTGTTGCCCGGCCAGCCCTGACATCAGCACCACTATACCAGGTCCTGCGCCCACGACGGCTTGTCTGTACGGCCTGGAGGCAACGGGGCCCACCAGTCAGCGAGACCTCGGGAGACGGCGGGAGAACCGCCAGTCGGACCCGTCGGGAGTCAGCCCGGGGGAGTCGGCCGAGCCCTCCCCCGGGGCCCACGCGCCATTAATCAAGAAGAGATGGGGAGTGGCCACAGTGATCGCCCGCCAGGCGGCGGGGCTGTTGCCATGACCCCATGACCAAGCTTGTGTCATCAGGAGCACGGCTACAGTAATCAGCAGCCGGCAAGACCCGCCCGCGGCGGACGCGGCCTGTCGGCTCCGTACCAGACCAGTCGGCGGGCCCCAGCAGTCGGTGGAGAAGTCGGAGGTCGGAGGCACTGACGGCTGGGCCCGCGCCCAGTCGGATTACCATTGTACCCCTGGGGGTAGGCCTATATAACCCCCCAGGGCACCCATGCAAAGGCTTGGATGCCAGTAGTTCTATACCATACTAGATAGAAGGAGAGAGCTAGCCTTGCCCTCTCCTACCACCAGACACCGCTCAAGGAGCAACCGTGTAAACACTTGACCATAGTGATCATGCGGAGACCCTGCAGAGCAGCAGTAGGGGTATTATCTCCCCGGAGAGCCCCGAAGCTGGGTAAGATTCGCCGGCGTGCATGTCTTCGCCTCATCCCGTTTCCAAGCACCGGCAACGTTCTACTCGCCCCCACCATGATAAGCCATCCGTTGGCATATGTCGCACCAAACCCCCGACATCTCGCGAGGCTGTTCTTCCTTTGTACTGATCCTCATCAGCCCTTGAGGCAATCCACCACACCACACACTGGAGTAGGGTATTACACCACAACGGTGGCCCAAAGCAGTATAAACCTTGTGTCTGTTGTGCTGTTCGTTGTTTCCAGCTAAAATCACGCGAGGAGATCGGGCGTAGATCGGTAGGGGAGAGACCTCTGCGTGCACCCCAGTGTTCGAACCTCAAGGGTCTGCCAGAACCCGAAATCCGACATTTGGCGCGCCAGGTAGGGGTGCACTGGAATCTTTCTTCCTCCGCATCATGTTCCATCGCCTCGCCATTCAGATGTCAGGCGACCCGACTGCCACCGCCGACCGCTGGGCAGTGTGGCCCGCCCATGCCGTGGCACTACCCCAGGGCGACCTCAACCTTGCGCCTCAGGCAGCCCACGCTCCGCAAGGCGCTGCGGGGCGCGGGCGACGCGGCCAGACGCCGCCTGCCCTCACACCACGGCAGGTGCGGGCCGCAGCAAGGGCCTCAGACCACACCGCGGCCACAACGTCGTACTCCCGACAGGAGCAAGCAAACTCTAGGGCCGCGCTCACAGTGGCCCGAGAGCTGTACGGTGCCGACTGTTGGAAGGCGGCCGCGACGTGTTGTTGGAGCGAGTAGCCGAGCTCCTGGACGCCGCCGCCTCAGGAACACCTCCTTTCTGCGTCTAGCTACCACCCCAGACCCAAGGTGGGCCGCATGGTGGCATCGTGCGCACGAGTGCAACTTCCAGCGGACTCCAGGGCCCGTCGAGCGCCAACACCTCCGCCGGCACTAGGCGGCAAGTCACGCCAGCCCCCTCTCAGGCCAGC